>NW_010168379.1:0-14649 GCF_000695765.1 Mesitornis unicolor
TCGCTCTCTCTGACCCTTAAACAGAGACAGGGAAACACAAATAAACAAAATCATTGGCAATTTAAACTACTTTATGCTCTCATTTGCGCTACAGATTAAAAAGAGTGAATGACTGTGGCAAACTCAGGCAAAGACCTATAATACTATGAAGAACCAGACTGGTAGATCCATATATTCAAAGGGCAGACACAAGTCAGTATGCAAAAGGCATTCTACTGAAGGATGCGTCCTACTCCTATTTACCATGAATGCAATTTCTTTCACATTTAATACTACAGCAAGAGGAAGTAATGAAGATATGGAATGACAGTATCACAAAACATCAAATGTGGACATAACTGCAGGGGAGCAACAGACTTTTGAATCTGCTGCTACTGTATCTGATATAATAGAGTGATCATTAAGACAAATACAAACATACTTCATATGCATGTGAAAAAAAATGCTGCTGTCAAAACTATTTGCAATTTTACCAGAATATCTGGACCTGAGTGTTTTTTCTAGTTAGTGATATCCAGCAGTTCTGGAAATATATGTATATATATATTTAAATTTATTTTCTGGCTCTTGAGAAGCAGTGTAGGACTGAACACAACCAATGGGGAAAAAACCACCAGTCGTCACAAAACCAGATCATATACAATGACATTAAAATTGATGTGTTTTGTGGTTTTGTTTTGTTTTTCTCATAAGTAAATCAGCTGATAACTTTTTGTATATAAAAATAATTTCTTCTAAATACTTTTGTCCATTAAGAAAGTAATTAATATGATTACAGTGTCTCTTTAATCTGCACTGTATAGTAGCACTAGACACCTGCTAAAACATTTTCTAGGGTTTTTAGGAAAAATGCATGAAAAATTATAATGGAACATAAAGAAGAGCAATGTCTGCTTAAGCAACTTCATAATGACATGCAGATTTAGTATAATCTTGCCAAACTGCTAGAGGGTATAATGTAATCAGAGAATATAACTTTATAAGCATCCCTTGAAAGACTTGATGGGCTGTATACATAAAAATCCTGGTTACAAATATAGTTTAACAAGGAAGGCAAAATTTAATTTTACTGATCCAGATTGCTAATACACAATTTATTCTACCATGAAAAATAAGCACATGTGTTTCAACAGGGCAAGTGGTGGAAATGGACAAGAAAGCTGCACATTGATATAAATATATATATATATGTTCACGTATTGATAAAAATTAAAAAATATATCAGATAATTTAAAAATATCAGATATGCAAATATTATATATCATGTATAATATAAAAATATAGAAGTATTAAAAATGTAAGATAATTTAAGATACTGCTTAAACTGGATTTAACTTCAATGAAACAGCAGCACAAAGTGGAAAAATAGCACTTTCAATGTTTTCGGTTAAAGTTGTATCTCTGTAAAGATGTATAAACAATAATTAAGTGCTTGGATCAAATGGATGACTGTTTCAGTGCATCTAGCAGATCACCTGCAGTCAGAGCTATCAACTGTTAGCAACCTGTGAGCCACGTCGACCGGCCTGCAGCCTGTAGAAGCTCACCGGTTGGGACAGAGTTGCATGAGCAGGTGGCTGCCCCTGAATAAGTTGTGACTCCGAGCAGTGTGGGCTGGGACAGTTTGTCTGTGAGGGAACTTTGACCGTGGGCAGACCCAGATTGGAGCTTTGTGAACTTGGTCTGAAGCAGTTTTGTGCGTGAGGGAAACTGCAGCTGTGGACAGACCCACAATGGACTTTTGTGGACTACTTTTTTTCTTTTCTGCTGTGGGAAAGGCACCACGTGGAAGCAGAGAGAGGCTGGGAGGAGTCCTCCGCTATCCCTGAAGACTACAATGGTGCAAACTGAGTGCAACCCCCACTCCCATCCACCTGTGCCCCTGAACAAAGTTGGGGAGGTGAAGAAGCTGGGAACAAAAGCTGAGCCTGGGAAGAAGGGAGAGGTGGGGGGAAGGCGTTTGACTTCAAGATCTGGTTGTATCTCTCATTGTTCTACTCTGATGATGTTAGTAACAAAATTAAAATTGTTTTGTTTTTTCTCCCTATGATGTGTCTGTCTTTTTCCTGTAACCTTTTAAGCAGTGAGAAACCCCCCCAGTCCTTATTTTGACTAGCCCCCGTTTTGGGGCATCGTGGTGCTCAGTTATGCACTGGGCCTAAACCACAACAGTAATTTAACCTTTATCAGATCCTTGACATAACTTTGGGATATTAATTGAGGTATTTGTGAATTCTATTTTGGGATCTACTCTGCTTAACTTAGATCTCTAGTTTACTCCTTAATTTCAGATGTGCAATGCACATCTACTTCTAAGTTAAGTACCTGATTATCCCATACAGTTTTTGTAGGTAGGTGAGTTAGAGGCCTCAACAGGGATGTTCTATCCACCTGTGTTAGGTACCCAATTCAGTATTTATATGTCCATGACTGAGTATCAGAATAATGGACTTTGAACTTTGACACCTAACAGGGAAAGGCTGACGCACAAAGTGTTTCTAACAAAAGCTCATAAAAAACATCTTTTTCTGAACCAAATATTTATGCAAGCTACTGAAGTAGCCTTTTGTTAGGCTTATAATTAAACAGTGTAATAACAAATGATGGTGATGAGTTTAAGGAAGTGGAGTTCATGCCAAATTCTCCTTTAGTTCATATTGGTTCACAGGTTTTTCTTTAATAAATATGTGTAACAGACTACTTAGGTTTTGGCTTTAGACAAATAAACCTGTTGGAAAGTAGTTGTTATGAAAGCGCTGGGCAAGGTGTCACTGTGCAACAGTACATATAATACGGGACATGGTCATGGCCAAATGCAGCAGGAAGCAAACTCTAGTGAGCTCTGTACATAGTTTTGTGTGACCACTTTCATTGGTAACAGCAGCCAGCATGGCAGTGCACGGTTAAACCTGGCTGCCCTCCTGTACAGAAAATGTGGCTTCCCCAACAGCTTTTTACAGTTACAGGCAAGAAATAGAGGGTATCCCATGCAGTATTTTTCCACTATGTTGTGAAAAGCTTATCCTATTCCTCCTAGCTTTTCTCTAATGTTTAGTCAGGTTTTCTTTGATATGTACATCTGCAACCCTCAAAACAGACTTGGAAACAGTTCCCTACTCTGTTTATCTCCATACTAGACTCTACTCATTTTTATTCATAAACTCCATCTTAATTTGGAGGCTATACAGGGTTGGTTTTGTATTTATTTTTGTTTCCTAATAGAGTCATGGTACCATGTTATGGTATTTGCAGTGTTTCTTACAGATTGATTCTATCCAAAAGCTGTGAACACAGAACCTCTGACAGCCTCAATGTGATCACAAAGAGAAAATGTTGAACATCTGGTACATCACAGATATCTAAGACCTACACTATGTATGAGTTTAAAGATCAACACAAGTACACAAAGGAAAAATTGTAATGGGTCCTGACTGCCTACCTGCAGTTATTGACAGGGGCACACAGCAAACATTGGAAATCTACCTGACTATAGGCACTGAAAAAAAGTATACAGCAAGCTGCAGATTCTGCCACATACTACTGACTTGAGATAATTGTTATAGCAGTTTGGGAATATGGGATCTGAAGTTTCAAAAAATGAATATAAAATTACCTTTCTCTTCAGAAAAAGAAGAAAATGTAAAGGCCATAGAAAGAGACAGGAAATAGTAGAAGCAGAATGAGGTCAGAGTGAAAGAACCAAAGAGCAGGCAAAGTCAAACAGCTGGGCAAAACAGGGAGAGTTCTGGTTTATGAAAAAGTCTAATACCCGCAGAATTTATGTGCTGTGTACAGAGCCATGAGAGTACTATACTTGGGAGAGGAGTAATACAAATGAAAGCTTTCCTTTGAATGGACAGAAAGTAACCATGCAGCAGATACAGAAATATTTCTTTCTGATGTATTATGCTCTTTCATAAAGAAAGATGCTTTGCTGAATGTGTTGTGCTTTTCCATCGTGATCCATGTGGAATATTAACTCAACAACATAATATAATTTTTTTTCTACTGTATTACTTTCACTCTATGTAAAATAAATTCTGTTTCCATTTTATACTTGAAGAATAGAGGCTTTCCAAGAGTTAGAGAGCTAAGATATCACTTACAAAAGAAAAATATATTTTTTTTAATGAGAGAAGTACAGTTCAGCATGACTTTAAAATACTGTCAGTAATGGCCAAATCCCTGTGAAGATACTTGCATGACTATAAATAATATTACTACATTTAGTATTGGTATGAAAAAAAAATAAATCAAACCAAAAACAAACTTATGGGCTTCTATCTCTAAATGTAATAATGTGTAAACTATACATAAAACAAACAAAAGTGTAAAAAATGGCACTTTTTTCCTAAAAAAATAGCTGGAATTCTACTGGGGTTAGTGAAGCTAAATCTTTTCATATTTGATCTGTTGAATATGTGTAGATATTTTCCAGAATGTCCAGTTACATCACACTATATAAGTCTACAATTTGTATTATAATAAAATCAGATTAAATATTCTCCACTGTGCATCTTCTCAATCATATCAAAATGTTTCTGATCCAAGTATCGTCTGTGTTTTTAAGTCATCTCTAAATATACTTAGTCCATTTCCTCAGTCATTTAAGCCATTACTTCCATTCTCTATGAGTTTATGTTCATCCAGATACCAGACTTGTTCCTTCACAAAATATTTAAGAACATTGATTGTGTTTTGTTTGGAGGTGTTATTATGAACTGTCACCTGCTTACTAATCGTGAGACTAACTTATCTCCTATTTCATCCTATTCTGAGTCTATTGATTAGGCTATTGATCTTTCTATTCATTGTGTACTTGCTCTTTTGGACTTGTAATAGAGTGTGCCTTTTATTCCTTGTTTCCATAGGTTTGCTTCAGACACAAGCATTAAAAGCTGACAGTGTGCTTATTGTAAAGTCAACCATTTCAAATTTTATTCTGTGATAAATAATTGATCCCAAATAGACTGTTTTATCTTTACAATCTAAAAGACAAAAGGGATTAAATTTGAAGGAGAAAAAGTGTGTCTTTTTTACTGAAGGAGAAAGAAAGAAGTAGAATCCCACCAGAATTGTCTATAGAACATATTTGAAACAACAGCATATAGGACTGGGCCTGAGGCCTCGTAAAGTAAAATTTTAAACCGTGAAGAAGAAAAATTATCCAAGTTTAAAATACTGGATACCATATATGTTTTAATACAGTCTTCTGATTGTAGTCAAAAGATAGTGGCTGATAGTGTTGTATGACTGTATGAGGCATAGAGACATTAAATGTTATAGTATAAGATAAAACACGTAAGAGAAGAATACAGAGAGAAAATATGTAGAGAGTTGCAAGGATCGGTCTGGCTCATAGTTTAAAACAGGCTTCAGTGATGTCCAGTGCTCCAGGCGACTCGTGGGGGGTTGCAGGAGCAACTCAGCCTTAGATTGCCTTGAGGCCCTGTCTCTGCAGAGACAACCCATGGGGAGCTGTGTAGATAGCTCAGCCCCGAGTTGTGTGGTAAGCATGAAACTAAACAGGCTAGTGTTGCATCATTCAAAGAACCGAAACCTGAGCTGAGCTTTGAAATCCCCAACAAGTAATATACCCTGAGTCCCAATGAAACCACTATTGAATTGCCTAAAAGTAAAACAAAGGTAAGCTGAGGAATTTCTGTCTAGTTCCAAGGGACCATGACAATACAAAGATATCCAAACGATAAAGCATACAGAAGGGAACATCACCCATGAATAACTAAAGATAAGGGGAAACGCTGCTAAAGACAAACACCCCAGGTGGTCTAATCCACTCAGGCACACTCCTGCCTGCTGTCACGTACATCAGGGGATAAAAACCCTAAGATTCATGCTAGAAAGGGGGAGTTACTTTTCCAGCCATGGAGTGATGAGAACCTTCCCCCTTGGTCGGAATGCTGGTCAAGGTAACTTACATGGGAGTCCTTACCCGGCGGGACAATATGAACTTGGAACCATACCAATGGACTGGACGGATTGATGAATTCGCTCCTCCTCAGTCCCCACCACTCGGGTCACCTTGTGGGTAAGATTATTTACCTCAGCTAACGCTGAGTGATATATTTCCTCCTCAGGTTCATATTCCCTGAGTGTATTTTATACTTCTCTTCAGGTTCATTTCTAGGTTTCCCCGAGTGTATTCTCGGTTTTGCTCTACAGTATTTCTGTTCGAACAGGCTTATTTGTTTGCCATGTGGCCAGGCTTACTGTGGGCAAGTTGTTGTTGTTGTTGTTAGTGTTTCATAGTGCGTTGTTGTTGGTATTATATTAGTTATACAACCTTTAGTGTACCTGTAGCTTTTCAGTTTATCACTGGCAATCCAAAAGAACCTGTAAATGTTGCTGTAAATAAACAATTACTATTTGTTTCCCAACTTGTGTCTGTCACATACTCAGTGCCGGCCTCACAAGACCGGATTTATTTCCCCATTTTTGCAAAAAGAGTAAGAACTCTTGCATATATTCAAAATACAACTGACTTTGTGAGTGTACAGGAATATATAGGACTGTGAATCTAAAAAAGTACTTTCTAAATTTTTTTTCCTTTTCTTCTCAGTGAAGATCCTGTGAATAATAAGGTTTGAAAATATTAATGTTTGAAGCTCAATTTAAGAAGAAGAATAATTCCTTTAAAAATATATCCTTTTGGTTTAAGTACACATGAAATGTTGTTTAATGTTTTCTACAGCTATTCAGAGCATGTGGCAAGCTTTATGCAGCCCTCTATCCCCTACTCTCCTTCAAAGCTTCCAAACTAATAATTAAAGTTTTTCTGTCTCTCTCTAAATGGGTTTCTAATGCTTTGTCTATGTAAGCTCAGTTACATTCAGACAAGAAAAACATCAAACAGAACTGACTCACAGATTACCTAATTAAGCCTGAATAATTTGTATATAGATGACTTGGTGTGATCTAAAAAAACCCATACTGCTAGCAGGTTGGTTGATTTGTTTCTGTGTAAGACCAGACTACTTATATATTGTAATCAATCTATTAGTGGATATTGTTACTCTCAAAATATTAAAATTTTATTATGGGCAAAAGGGAACTTGCTGCTTAAACATATATTTAAAAAATGATAGTTTAATTAATGTCTTAATGCTCTAGAATTCCAAATTATCAAATTAATACAGAAAAGTGTCATAAAAAGAGGTAAAAATTAATGTCAGACCTTTCCTAGTACGCTCCCCTTCTCTTGGGTGGTATCCTTACTCTTCTACAGTTCCTCCTGGTCCTAAAGTCAGCAATTTCTGGTTTTCTTAGGAAGTAGGGTGGAGGCAGGAAGTATTTGCTATGACTCAGCAGCACCACCATTTCCTTACTTGGAGGAGTTTGATGCTCATGGTAGTGGTGGCTTCTTCCCCAGTCTTAGAATCTCTTGCTTTTTTATAATTCCTGTCATGGTTGTCCTTCCCATGGGCTCCAATCTCAACCTGCACAATAGTCTCCTTCAGACTCAGCTTGGGGATATCGATGCAAAGTGATTAACTAGGGATAGCACATGATATATCATATACACCATCTGTACAGTCCTCTCATACACAGTACATGGGAACTGTTACGCTCTAGAACCAGTTCAGCCCAGGACAAGCTCAGACAAATCCTGAGACCCTGAGGTGTCAGTCAGTATAATGTCTATGGCCTTCTACCAGAAATCGTAAAGTAATAATTACTGAGACAAATTGTGGTCCTCATCTATACATTTTGTAAATACAGGCACGACTTAATAATTTAGAGAAAGCTCACTGATGTGAAAAACACGAGGAGCCCTACTAAAAGAAAATATTCTGAGACTGAGCCCCCCTGTCCTTCCTTTTGTACCTATGGATCTTCTATTTTTCTGTCTTCCCTACCAAAATTTCTTGTGTTCTTACAATCATTAATTTTTATAAATGTCCTGCTTCCTGTTTCTTTTACACAACAAAATAATGATTTGCATTAGTTTTGATATATAGTCTTTGTTCTAATGATGTTTATTTGTTTTAGTGGAAACTGTTTTCTGCATTCCTGTCTTTCCCAGATCAGCTCCTATCTCACTCAATACAGGCTCAAATTTCCACTGAAATATTACATATAACCACTCTCCTATTTGCCCTCCTCAACAAGATAGTAGCAGAAAATAAGTTGAAAAAGCTCATGCGTGGAGATAAAAACAGATCACTTACAAATTACTGTAATGAGCAATATAGAAAATTAATTTAATTTATTGGCAGTTAGCATAAACAATTAGTGATTTGAGTATTGAGAAACAAGGAAGACAACCATTAGAACACCTTTCCTTCCACTTTCTTAGGCTTAGTTTCTCTCCCAGAATCAGCTTCACTGCAAGAAACTCTCTTCCCTCTCCTTGATATTGCCACTAGTTACACTCCATCTCTTCCCTGAGGAAACAGATAGCACAGGTGGCTGGGGTCAGGACACAGTAGTTTGTCTCTGCCTCTTCTTCCTTTTCACATTTTTCCTGTGTTTCAGCATGGACCCTCCATGGTCTGCAGCAATTTAAGAGGTGTACCTGCTCAAGCAGGGGCTTATCCATCCATAGGTCTCAGTCTCAATAGAGGAGTGCTTCTTCTGCCATGGAATACTTCCTAATACTCTGACCCTCTGCTTTTCTCTATTGTTCCCTCCTCCTCTCTTACTCTAGCATTTTCTCCCCCTTCTTACATACATTCTCCCTGAGGCGCCACCACCTTGGCTGAGGGGCTCAGCCATGCTCTGTGCTGGATCTGTTGGAGGCATCTGGAACCAGTTGTGTCCGGCACAGGGCAGCCCTGGCCTCTCCTCACAGAGGCCACCATGCAAGTCCCCTTCTGCTACCACTTGGGCACCTACACCAAATATATTAACTTTTTCCAGCCATGCAGGACCTCCATGAGATTTCAAAGATAGTAGATATTTTTTTACTGTTGTTTTTCCTCCTTTTTGATACTTTTTGTTTTATTTTTGTCTTGTGATACTCCCTAGATAAATTAACCACATCTAAATACTGCTGCTGCTGCTTTGCCTTCACTGTTAGTGATAAACAGATTTTCTTTACTTTGGAAGTAAAAGCTGAAGTTAAAAGACAAGGCAAAAGAGACAAACTGAAAGGAAAAAAACAAAGCAAAACAAAACAAAACACCTGCTCAAAGACAGCATTTCAGAAAAATTCCAAATAGCCAATGTATTCTGGAAGTATTGATCAATGAACTTTTTTTTTCTTCAGCTTTTAAAGTTTTAGCTTGTAACAAGTTAACTTGTAAGAATGTTCCAGAGTATCTTCTCCCCTCAGATTTGTATAACAGCATTACAATAAGGTGCTTGCAATGGAAGAAATATGAATGTAAGTTAATCCTGAATTCTCAAAACTACCTCATATATTCAGAAAATAATTGTAATTTATTTGTTTGAATATGAGTGAAACCAGATTTTTTTAGTGATTTCTTTAAAATTTCAAGTTACAACAGAAAAAATTGCAAATTAAATGTTTTCCCTTTCTGTCTACACAATGAAATGCTTAAAAATGCTGCTGAAGTGCTTCAAGGGCCTCATGATATACATGTATTTAAACTTTATTATTCTGAAGTTGTTACATATACATTAAAAGAAACTAATCAAGACAAACTTTCATCACCTGCTCTCCAGAGATTTCCCTTGGGCATTATTAAAAAATTCATACATTGATGTATTTGAGGAAAAAACCTGGGTTTACTGCTTTCATTTTTTATTTAAAAGTATATTTTGCACTTTGCATGGTTTTCAAAATGTACACTGAAATATGTTTGTCTTGTTAGTTATACAGTAATTTGCTGTTGAAGTTACGATTTTAGTGGCAGAAATCAGTATCTCTCTTACCAACTAATATTAGAAATATTAGATCAAATGATGAATATCTAAGGTTTTCATGAAGTTCCCTCTTTTGCCCCTCCCAATTAAAACATAAATCAGTCATCTATACATTTTCACATATATTTTCATAGCTGACTTTGTGCTAAATGTTCCCCAGCATCTTCTCTCATTCTGTATTACTTTGGATTTGCATAATAGTCATATATTTCAAAGATATTTGAAGGAAAATTCTTCAGTGTCAAGAAAAGAACTTTCCATCAAAGAGAAGAAGGTAGTTGAAATGAAAAAAAGTCAATCCAATGCATGCAATTGAATTACTAATTGCATTCAAAACTTACCTGATTTTCTTTAACAACATGAAATTGTTTTCACATCTTTCTGACTTAAGTTTGAGCTATTTGGAGTAAAATAAATAAATAAATAAATAAGCATAGAAATAAATCTATAGATCACATATAAAAGAAAATTAATCAGCACATTTTGACCCTTCACTGACTGCATTTAGACTTATTTGGACATCTTGTTGTTACAGGATGAATTCAGGCTCACGTAACGTATCACAAAGGTGATATATACAAAAAGCCTTTACCTAATTATAGATTTAAGTAACATAATTTCACTGAGATTAAAGTTGATGCTGAGAATCTGAGAACATATATGAAAGTTATTTACGTAATAAGTAAATTAATACTTTAAAAGCTCCAGCAAAGTTAAAAAAAAAAAAAAGAATTCAATTTTATGCGGGTATCTATATGTACATTTTAAATTCTTTGCCACATTTATTTATTCTATATTGAATATATAAGCTAAAAATTACGTTATGTATAAGCTAAATATTATACTAAGTTGCATTTTATATTATTTCTGATCAGTTGAAGGTTTTTCTTTTTTTAAAAAGCAAATAATTAAAGGAAACCATACAATTTCCCTATAACTACTTTAAACTTTAATGTGAATCTTAGAATCGTAGACCGATTTGGGTTGGAAGCGAGCTTAAAGATCATCTAGTTACAACCCTCCTACCATGGGCAGGGATACCTTTCACTAGACCAAGTTGCTGGATTATTGCTCTATGAATCACATTGAAAGCTAACTTTCTGTCTTGAAAAACTAAAAACAATAATGTAAATGCCACCTAACATTATCAAGTATTGTTTAAATTGATATTAGACTGAGGAATAATAGATTAAAAACATTATATAGCTGAGGTTAATATTCACATGAAGATATATCAAAGGAATAGTTCAGAAGAAGCTAGAGATAAACCATGTATATACATAAAGAAGTTTGCCATAATTCCAACCTAAACCATTCAATGATTCTATGGTATGAACATCATCATGTTCTGTCCGCTTCATTCCTTCATCTTCTTAATATCTTACTATAGTTTGTTTTTTATTATTGTTTCAGTATGTCATATTGGATCTAATATTCTCTTTTCCCCTTTGATTCTCCTTTAAATGTTTCCCTAAGGAACTAGACTATGGCAAGTACTGTGATTCTCCAAAACTTAATATCACAGGCAACCAGCGTAACAGAATTTGTTAAACTAAATGCATCAGGACCATCTGGCAAATCGCAAAGTAACACCATTTCATATTCATTAAATAACATTATATCCTCTGATTTCATTTTTCACAGCATCTGCTCAATACATTCTCTCAAATCTTCCCTTGTTTCATCAGGAAAATCAGAAAAAAAAAAAAAGAAAAACACATCTCTGAAAACTGTTTTTTAAAGAAAATTAATTACCTTTTTAATTCAATTCAGAATTATACTGTTTGAGAATTTCTGTTCTTCTTCGAGTGGATATATCAGCTGTTACTATAATGATAACAAACTGATTATTTTATAAGCATAATGATATGGAGTAATTAACTAAATATTCCTTAGTAAGCATGGTCTTCAGGTACTTCTATTACAATGCATACTGTATACTAACTATGCATGATTTGGCTTATTTTTATTCACTTATAATTCAAATAAGACTGTGGAAATTTTACCAGGCAAATGTCTAGAAGAATGAAGAATCAATCAATTGGAAGTTGGTTGTATACCAGGAATCTTCTTTGACAATTCCTTTAAAGTTTTGTAAGTGAGGCATAGATACATATGGGGTGATAGATGTCTATGGTATCCACCTGCAGGCAAGCAAGGCCTGACTCCATCTACCCACAGAAACACAGGTCCACATGATAACCCTAAGTGATCAGACACATGCACAAGACTGGCGCTGGGATGTGGGACATGCTATAGGGTGACACACCATTGAGCAGCAGCCAGAAGCATCTCAAAGACATTAGATACTTGGTGTGGATTTAAAGACAACATATATTAATGGAGTCTGGAGAGTCAGTCAGGCATCTCAAAAATAAACATGTCATAAGCTTAAGAAGTTCCTTTGGGATTCTTGAATTTAGTGAGGAAATAAAAGGCACAAAGAAGTGTAATATCGCACGAGTAGACATCTTCTGAAATTAAAAAAACCCCAATCTCAAATCTGAGAAATGGCTCTAGGCTTCTTCAATGTAATTAGTTGTAAGAAATAAGCACTTTAGTGAAAAAAAAATAAATTAACCAGAGGTCTGCCTTTGAATAGAATTAATCTTCTAGAAATGCCTGTTTTTCTTTGATTTCTGTTTCATAGAATCATAGAATCATAAAGTCATGGATTCATAGAACAGCCCAGGTTGGAAGGGACCTTGGAAGTTCATCTGGCCTAACCTTTCGTGGGATAGTGAGCTAAATAAGATTACCTAGCACCCTGTCCAACCACATATTGAAAACCTACAGTGATACAGACTCTACCACATCCCTGGGAAGGTTGTTAAAGTGAATGATTGTTCTTTTATCAATAAGAAACTTCTACCACTGCAACTTATAACCATTGCCCCTTGTTTTCTCTACATGACTTCTTGTGAAGAGAGACTCCATCCTATTTGAAGCTACCATTTAAGTATTGATCTCCCCTGAGCTTTCTCTTATGCAGATAGAAAATATGTAGCTCCTTCAGTCTTTCCTCACAGGGCAGATTCTCCAGCCCTTTGATCATTTTCTTGGCCCTCCTTTGGACCCTCTCCAACCTGTCCATGTCTTTCTTGTACTGTGGGGACCAGAACTTCACACGATACTCTAGGTGTGGCCTGACAAGTACTGAGCAGAGTGGGATAATCATGTCTCTGTCTCTTCTAGTAATGACACTGTGGATGCAGCCCAGGATTTGAGTTGCCTTTGTTGCTACAGTGGTGAACTCACATTCAGCTTGTTCACCAGGAGCCCTGCATCCCTCTCAGCAAGACTGCTTCTCAACTACACAAATCTTAGACAGTACAGGGTTCTTTGTTTATGTCATCCCAGAACTTTATACTCATGCAGTTTCCCACCCATATTGCAGACCATCCATCCAATCTGTATCTCAACAGTCTGTCTAAAAGGAGCCTGTGGGAAACTGTCAAACTCTTTGCTGAAGTCCAGGTAAACACTACCACTGCTCTCCCCATGTTGACAGAAAGTGTTACCTTGTTATACAAGATGATCAGGTTAGTCAGACATTATTTGCATTTTATAAATCTGTGCTGGCTCTTCCCAATCACCTGCTTAATTTGATTTATAACAGTTTCTAGGAGGACTCATTTCATTACTTTCCTATGAAATGAAGTAAAACTAATGGGTCTGTACTTCCTTGGGTCCTCTTTTGGGCCCTTCTTGTAAATGAGTATGACATTTGCCCTCTTCCAGTCATCAGGGATGTCACCTGACCTTCAGAACTTTTCCAATATTGTAGGCAGTGGCCTTGCAACAATGCCAATCACTTCTCTTAAATCCTGGGGTGGATTCTGTCCAAGTCGATATATTTATGTGGGTTGAGCTCCTGCAAAAGGCCACAGACCAGCCCTTCTTCCACTAATGGTGGGTTAACACCTGCGTTGTCATAGCTATTTGATCCTGTGATCAAGTATTACAATGTAAACATTGTCTAGATGATTAGTTCCAACATAGCTAACTAAAACTGCAATGTGAGTCTGTCCAGAGCTGTGGTTACCTCACCCACAAACTGCTTCAGCACATGCTGCCCATGGAGTCATGGTCTCTTCAGGAGCAGCCACCTTCTCATGTGGATCTTTGCTCCACTGCTGCACCTCCACAGGCTGAAGCTGGGTCAATCTGCGCTCTCGCCACAAGTTACAGAGGGAAACTCGGCTCCACACACTTCCTCCTTCCCTCTCTCTTTTCTTCCTTCATCTATCTTGGTGTTTTGCATAGTTGTTCTCCTCATGTCTCTCTCCTTTCTCTGCTTCTGGTACCTTCTGATGGTTCTGAAGAGTTTCCAGCTCAGTTTCTGGGCTAGAGCTGCAGCAGGGCTGGAGCTAGAATTGGGGTCAAGCTGGCCCAGACTGGCCAGGCAGAGGAGGGGCTGGGGTTGCGCTGCCCACACCTGTGGCCTCACTGGTCAGTCCCAGTGCAAGAGAGAGAGAGACAGGCTGTGTGCTGCATCCCCCTTAAATATATGAATTCGCGGGAGCACTGATTGTCTTGGCCCTGGTGCAGAGAGAGAGAAAAAGTCACAAAGTCCGAGGCACGTTCACCAGGTAGCTGCAATGCCTGGAAGCATGAAACCAAGCACCGGGGAGGTGGCAAGCACTGGGCGAGGTGCCAACCATCACTACATCCATATCTGGTGTTATCGGGATGCCTGGAGGAGTGTGAAATGAGGCAGAGGCCTCATGGTCCCAGTCCCCCATTTCTTTCCGCCCCAAACAAAAGAACCATTACCTCTACCTATGCAGGTGTGAATTA
>NW_010168380.1:0-378 GCF_000695765.1 Mesitornis unicolor
TCCCATCCCCCTGTGCCTCAAGGCAAAGGCAAAGGCAAAGGGGAAGGGGGAAGGTGAAACCAGGAACAAAAGCTGAGCCCGGGAAGAAGGGAAGGGTGAGGGGAAAATGTTTGACTTTAAGATCTGGTCGTATCTTCCATTGTTCTAATCTGATGTTGGTAACAAATTAAAATTGTGAGGTTTTTTTTCTATTCCTTATGATGAGTCTGTCTTTTGCCTGTGACCTGTTTAAGTGGTGAGAAGCCCTCCCAGTCCTTATTTTGACTAGCCCTTTTTGGGGCATCGTGGTGCTCAGTTATGCACTGGCCCTAAACTACGACAATATGTATGTATGTATGTTCAGAGCAACTTCGTCCTAAAGTCCTAATAAAATCTTAG
>NW_010168380.1:393-2126 GCF_000695765.1 Mesitornis unicolor
TGGGAAAGAGGTGTGTTTTTTATATGTGAAATACTTGTTTTCTGTTTTTTCTGGGCATGTCTACACAGTTACAGTAGTGAAACCCTGAGCACAGAAGAGAAGCTTGACAACTTTCACCACCTGTTCCCAATGCTTTGCTGTAAGATGACCATGAGATGCAGAGTAACCTGGGCAGACTGCTGAGTATGCTTGCAGCATGCGAACCTGCTCAGCAGAGGCAGTTCAGGAAGCTGCTCCTGGACATTTCTACACTGTTAGTGAGTGAGCCGCAGAGCTGGGAAGGCCTGCCTTCAACCTGGTCTGAACCACGGTCTGGTGGCCAGGATAGTGGGAACTGAGCAGGAGCACCTTTGTGAGCTGTCTTGCTTCACTGATCCCTGGAACACATCCATGAGTGCAAGTCCCCTGGTGATGCAGCATGGTCTTCTGAAGACCAAGCCTAACACAAGGAGCAAATGCAGGCAGTTACTTGCCTACAATCAGTATGCTCCTTAGCCCTGTGCAGGCAGCTGAAGAGCAGTGGAAACTTTGGGGAGATCTCACCATGCTGTGTAATACTGAGCACTTGCTACACAGGTGACTCAGTATTTGCGCACAACTTTAAAAGGCTTGCACATTCTCAGTAACAGATGAAAAAAATCAGTATATGCATGAAGGTTAAGATAGGATTTGTTTTGCAAGGGCTGCTGCTGGCCCTCTGCCAGCCTGAGCAGGTGGATAGACATATCCAGCCAGGGTGCAGTATTGCAGGCTCGCATTTCCGGAACTGTGAGACAAAAACCCAGACCAAACAAGTTTCACAACACTGACCTTGGTAATTGGTACACTACCAGGAAGTTTCTGCTTTGGGAAAGGCATTTGACACTGCTGTGGGAGCAGCATCTTCTCCCAGTCCCCTCAGCCCACCATGGCTGTGGAGTGCACTGGACTAAAACCTGCACCTGTAACAGGGCAGGTATCCAAAACTGCTGTCAGTGACAGTGCAGTGCTCCATTTGCCTTAACGCTGCAGTGTCCATGAGATTCCCCTGATTATATCAGCCTTGGGCAATGGGCAGGCAGTCGCAGGAGAACTTTGAATTATTATTACAATTGAAGCTTAAATATCAAGTTGAGACTTACACGACTGTCCAACAAATGACATCCCCACAATGAGTGAGTCCAAGAGCTATGAACTTCCTGGGTCTTTTTCCTCCAACAGGTGACCATCACCTCTTCTCACTCTTGGAAGCTCTGTTCCCCAGCTGCTAAGTCTCTAAAAGGGTGAGAGAAGGATACAAATGCTCAGTGTAGCTTCTGCACACTGCCATCTGGAGGTGTGTAAGTGTCTGTGTTCAACGTGTGCACCTCCTTCTGGGCGCCGTAACCCTGTGGCTCGTAGTTGAGCAGGGAGTGCTGTGAAGGAAGCTGTGGTCAAGGTTGTGCCAGGATCAATCAGTGAAACAGGACCGGCAAGGGCAGGGATTGTTGGGGTAAGGAGCCTGCATGTGTGAAAACATCGATACACATTGCTGTCTCTGTAGGTGTAGGTAAGTGAGTGTACCTATCTGTAATACATGTGTACACACAGAGTCAGGGCAGGCTTTGGACATTGCATGGCCCTACAAGACATGGGCAACACAGTCTGCAGAAACAGAAGGCCAGAACAAAATTCTAGTGTCAGAAGAACATGTATGTGTCTGATTTGTAAGCAGGAGCTCCTTGGATGGGAGAGGTGTTCCTCAGAAGGAGGGA
>NW_010168381.1:0-6251 GCF_000695765.1 Mesitornis unicolor
TTAAGATATACGCATATGAATTTCTTAACTGAAATGACATAGAGAACAGATGCAGAAAGAAAGGAAAAAAATATATTTTAAAGCAGAGTCTGGAAGAAGCCCAGCAGCTTGTTTGTGTTCCAGGAAATCTGGTAATTCGTGCCAAGTCCTGCTTCACTAAATGAGACTCTCCAGCTTAGGTGGCTGCATCTATCTGTAATACAATTTCTGCTTTCCAATATGGTGCTTTTACAGACAATAGCTCTGCAATTTGTGCATATGTGCATGTGTTCATATGTAGGGGGTGGGTGGAGCATGTGAACAATAATTTTTTATAAGTATCATGCAATTTCTCCCTTTTACATAATGTATAAGTATTAATTTCACTTCATATATATATATATATACACTTACATGGAATATGCATTGCTATGTGGGATTGTTTTTTGTCTCGAGCCTTCTGTATAAGTGTGTGCTAGATTTCTTTGAAAAATTCTCAGTTAACAATAGACTGACACTGAAATAAACATCTGTATGATGGTGGATCACCATTCTTCACAGACTTCCCTAATGATGTAAGGAAAATAAGAATTACATGTAAATGTATAATGAAAGCACAACCTCAGTTGTAATTACTGGCGAGATCAAATATTTAAGGCATCAGGGAATGCTTTCATTTTGGATATTATGGGTACAGGTATGAATTTCCTTTATTATATGATGTGTAAAGCAATGAATGTTGCAAATGAATTTGTGTTCTGCTATTCCCCCAAATAAAAGGTTTCCTAATGCTTCTACAAAGCAAAAGTAGATGGCAGAAATACCTTTACCTTTATTTATTAATAAATTTTAAATTAATTATTTTTAGCTCACTTACTTTATTTAAATATATGTTGGGTTTTTTGTTTCAATTTTATTTATGGATCCCCTTTTCTACATGCACATCATGATCTTTAAGTGTTTGTTCATGTAAAGATGAACAGAAATAGAAGCACCTGTTTTTCAAGTTTGGCAACAGATGAAGGAATAGTCCCTCTCACACTAACTCTAATATTCTTGTCATTTCTAGCCTTCTTCCTCAGCCATAGTGATTTCTTAGTCTTCTGTGAACTTCATAATGCCTTCCCTATATTTTACAGTTACTTTTCTAATGTATTTTCATTCCTTTATAGAATCTATTGTCCTTGTGAGTAAGATCAATCTAGTCAATTAAGTAGTTATACTTTAATAATGGTCTACTTGAAGACTATTTGTTTCTACCCATTTACAGAGACTCCACTGCCTTTTTTACCTTGAAATATTAAAAGGTGTGTCCAAACTCAATTGCGATCAATGACCGAATTCCTGCTTATTTGGACTGCTTCAGGATTTTTCCTGTAAAATATCTAACAAATGTAGGTATTTGCCATTCAGACCATAAAATACTTTGGAAAGGCTCCATGAAAAGCAACCTGCAATTTTATTTAGACACCTAAGTTGTGTGTATCACTTTCTACAAAAACCTGTGGTCCATTCACAGATGTGCTGCTGTTTACAAAACACACTCATGAAGTCATGCCCTGTTTTCTGTCTCCACCTCATCTTACCTTGCCCCACAAGGTGCAATGATAAGCAGATAAAAGGGCTGCTGTCTCTCAGCTCTTCCCTCTTGCAGCATAACACTGGCTACACAATCCTTTTGTCCTTTTTCAAGATCTTTTGAGGAACAAATTGTTTTTCTACTAAGGCTATTGTCTGTCCTCTTTGCATATAGCATATAAATGTTATTCTTAGAGTACTCAAAATAGGCGAGCTATTTCTCAGCGCAAGGAGATATATGATCTTAAGTCCTGCCTAAAAATATCTAATTGGAGTATTTCTTGGATGCCAGTTCTTGAACATGTCAAACATTAACAATTCCAAGTGTCAAATGAATATTTTACTGTGAGCTTTGCAGTATTCTAAACCTAACAAAAAAACATCATTTAGTATGACACAGTTATAAAGTAACATTACCTTTTTTCAGTGGCCTCTTTCAGGTGTTAGCTTTCCATCACTGAAGAGGCTAAAAAAACACAATGAAATAGAGAAGATATTAGATTCTTTAAAATAATAATTTTTACCCATTCATCTGCATTCTTTTAAATTACTCTAAAAATGTAGAAGCAATCTCATGCATTCTGTTATACGCTGCAAAATAATAAAATACTTTAAAACTGCAAGTTAGGACTTCAGAATTCTATTTTACCTTATTTTATTATTATTCTGCTATTAGTTATAGTATTATCAATTATATATTACATACAGCTCTACACATTTATGAATTATTCTTTTTATTTTATTAGTTTTCATTAATTAGAAAGTGCTAAAAATGTATACAATAGTTAAAATAAGAGCCACACAGTACATTTTTCTTCAGTTTACATTTACATAGATGCAGATGTGTCTGTTTATCTATGTAAGTATCTCAGTCTTATTTTAAAGAATTTCCATGAGGATGTAAATTACACTGGAATCTCATGATTGCTGAAGCTGGATACATGCCGTGAGATAGCCAAGATCTGGGAAGGTCTGATGATTTTCTCACTGAAATGCCAGTAACTACAAATTCAATCCAAAAAGGTAGTTAGTTTGCACAGATATAGCTGGATCTTCACTTAGGTGGTGGGTCATATTTTCGAATGGCTCATTCAGGCTCTGTGTCCTTTTTTGAAACACAAATGAATAATTTTGACGGTTTTCTGTCTCAGCTGTCTGAATGTTTTTGCTTTTTAATTAGCTGGAAGGACTGAATATCATAGTGGAAAATCTGAAACTTATTCTGAAGTGACTATGTTGATTAGTTGTATACAATCTTGTGTAATCAATGCTTATGTCCTGTACTTTATCTATCAGCAATAGAAAGCTTTTCCATACCTGGGCTCCTTCTAAGCAAGTGGTCAGGTCACACAGAAGAGCTTCATCCAGAACAGTAAGTGAAAAGTAATTTGTTTCTGAAGAACTAAAATAGCAAACAACTAAACGTTAAGACTCATCTTACACACCTTCGTATGATTTATACCAAGTTACCATATCCTATATTCCTTGACACTATAATATAGGGCTTTAAGAGAAAAAACAAACCAGTCACTCTCATGTACTTTCAGGTTGTGGTTTTCTCAGTCTTGTCATCCATGTGCCAACACATGACACAAAGGTGGACAAATGTCTCTTATTTTTACTCAGTGCCCAAAGGCAGAACATTGGAACAGAGAAACAGCAGGCAAGAAAGAATAAATGAGACTCTTTTGTGCTCAAGATTCTGAGTGTCAAATCAAGTTTTTAATCTTTTTGACATTTTTTATATAAAGCAAAAAAATCCCAATTTAGTTCTCATTCCACAAGAAAGAGCTAAATAGTTCTTGCCAGAGTATGGACTGTTGTTCATGGAAAACATTTTGTTTTGGTCACTATGATTCTTTGCCATATTTTACTAATAATCATAGAATCATAGAATCATAGAATGGTTTGGGTTGGAAAGGATCTTAAAGGTCACCTAGTCCAATTCCCCTGCCATGGACAGGGACACCACCCACCAGACCAGGTTTCCCAAAGCCCTGTCCAGCCTGGCTCTGAACGCTTTCAGCGAGGAGGCATCTGCAACTTCCCTGGGCAACCTGTGCCAGTGTCTTGCCACGCTCACAGTCAAGAATTTCTTCCTAATATCTAGTCTAAGTCTACCCTCTTCCAGTTTAAAACTATTCCCCCTCATTCTATCACTACCTGCCCTTGCAAAAAGTCTCTCCCCAGCTTTTCTGTAGCACCCCTTCAGGAACTGGAAGGTCACAATAAGGTCCCCCCAGAGCCTTCTCTTCTCCAGGCTGAACAGCCCCAAGTCTCTTAGTTGGTCCTCGTAGGGGAGGTGCTCCAGCCCTCTGATCAGCTTTGTGGCCCTCCTCTGGACTTGCTCCAACAGTTCAATGTCTTTCTTATCCTGGGTGCTCCAGAACTGGATGCAGTACTCAATGTAGGATCCAGGAGAGCACAGTAAAGGGCGAGAATCACCTCCCTCGCCCTGCTGGCCACACTTCTTTCAATGCAGTCCAGTATGCCGTTGGCCTTCTGCGCTGCAAGCACACATTGACAGCTTGTGTTGAGATTTTCATCATTCAAAACTCATGTTTTTCTACAATGACAGAAAATCAGAACATGACTTTGAAATATAATGGCCTATTCTTGCTCAAATTTTTTGTTATCAATGCAGTGCTGCTGTCATGAGATTACTGCACTTCGACAAGATTAAAGGTAGATGAAAAGATTATTATTTACATTTGTAGTATTTTAAGAGAAGACAAATAAGAACTTATATACTGTACTTGCTTTCCTCCTTCTGTATTTATTGCAGTTTTCTTAACTAGAAAGGACTAAAAAATGTAACCCTCCTCCAAAAATCTAAATCCAAATCAAAACATTAAGCAAAGAAAACTGAAAAAAGCATAATAAGAAACTGGTTTTGTGAGGTGGAATAAAGGTGCTGTTTATGTCAGAGATCAGGCAGTTTCTACACTCAGAACCCTGAATTCTGCACTTTTACCAGGAGCAACCATGCCAAAAATATAGGCAAAGTAATACTGAGTAGGAGTAAAGATATAATAAATAAGCATTGATGAGGTCCATAACATGAAATTGCACAATCTTCAATGATAAAGGATGATAACAAATTAGAGAATTAAAGAAAGAGTTATAATAATGATCTGAGATCAGGAAAATATATCATATATGAGAGTCTCAAGAAATCTCAGACCACTTTGTCTACCAAAGAGAAAGTTAAAACGCTACTTCATCTTGTTCATTACATGCAGAAGAGACTTTTGGTATTAGAATCTACTTTAATCTTACAGAAAAAAACCCCAACAGGATCTACTTTTGAAAGAAAACAAAAATTAGATTATTTTTGTAGAAATTGTAAATTTTTTAACAAGTTTCATTAACTGATCAATAGCTTTCATTTGGAATACAGTGGGATTCTTTCACTTAATGCCTTTAGAACAAGATTGGGTAAATTCCTTAAAAGATATTCTAAGCACCAAGTAGATGCCATGGGATGAAGGAGGGAAAGGGGGTGGAGAAATTAAAACCAAACCAAACCAAACCTAACCCAGAAAAACTGCCAAAAAAGGGTTATATGAAATTTATAAAGCAGGGGATTAATCTAGACTCATAATAATAGACTCATAATTTCCATTTTCTACTATGTCAAACACTAAAGAGAGTGATTTCTAGATAATAAGACATTTTATCACTTCAAACCCATGGCAAATGAGAAAGAATAGTTCTTGATGTAATCGACTCTTCCATGAAGGCAGCTACAATTTTAACCAGCAATGTCTGGTTGATGTTCTTTTATGCAGTTTTCTGGAAAGATGGGAAAGGAGGCAAAAAGATACTTTGGGTATTTCAACAGCCATGGCTTGGAGCCAGCTGAAACAATACAGCCCCATACAGAAAATGTAGAGTTCACCCAAACAGGATAATCTTTACCCACCTGCGGTGTGACTGTTGGGACATATTATATCCATGGCTCCCTGTGCTTCTGACCCACACAAATCTCTTTCATAGAATTTGGAAAATCAGTGAGCAAGGTCATGCTGATACTCTGTGTCCTGAGGGTGAAGAGTGAGATTAGTCACTTCTGACCAGGTTTCATTAACAAAGTCAAGGAACATCTGCAGGCCTTTTCCCAGGACAGTGTCCAAAAGTGCATAGGAGCCTTCCAAGGGATATACACTTTCATCTAGTGTTCTTTACAAGTCTTCTATCAGCTTATGAATCCCAAAAGTTACTACATCTTTGCCCTACAAGCTTTGCAGTGCACTGGATAAGCTTCATGGACACTGCAATAGTCTTTGCCTGCAGCTCTCATCATATCAAAGACTCTGAGTTCTCCACTCTCTGGGACTGAGGCCAGGAAAGTATCAATGATTCTTAGCCTGTATGGGTCTGAGTTTCTCTGCCTCATGGTAGATTCTGATTACTCATTTCAGATGTGGATCACCCAGACATTTTACAACAGTAATGCATCACAGGCTGCTTTCAGTGCCCCTCAATTCAAGAAGGACAGGGAACTGCTGGAGAGAGTTCAGCGTAGGACTACAAAGATGATCAAGGGAGTGGAGCATCTCCCTTATGTGGAAAGGCTGAGGGAGCTGAGTCTCTTTAGTTGCAGAAGAGGAGACTGAAGGGAGACCTCATTAATGTTTATAAATATTTAAAGGGTGAGTGTCACGAGGATGGAGCCAGGTTCTTCTCGGTGA
>NW_010168381.1:6346-6652 GCF_000695765.1 Mesitornis unicolor
GAACAGGCTGCCCAGAGAGGTTGTGGAGTCTTCTTCTCTGGAGACATTCAAAACCCGCCTGGACGCCTTCCTGTGCAACCTCATCTAGGTGTGCCTGCTCCGGCAGGGGGATTGGACTAGATGATCTTTTGAGGTCCCTTCCGATCCCTAACGTTCTGTGATTCTGTGATTCTGTGATTCTGTGATTCTGTGATTCAGTGAGGGCCTACAGGTTATCATGGGTCACACATTTAGTTGGTCTGCAGCAAAGTAAGGCCTTTAACACTGTCTCCCACGGTATCCTCCTGGAGAAGCTGGCTGGGCATG
>NW_010168382.1:0-1601 GCF_000695765.1 Mesitornis unicolor
TGAACCTGAGGGTCACATTAATTCAAACTTACTGATGCTTGCTAGAAGATGGAGTTAATTGAATTGCGTGCAACACCACTGGAGCATGTACAGTCATGCTGCTGCTTGAACTCTAAACTGATGGGGATGCACTGTGCCAGGTAGGTGTAGCATTTTCCACAGTAACCTCTCACACAGTGCTGCTTTAAACATGCATTTTGTTGCACTGATTTGAAAAGAGTAAGGAGCATCAGGAGAGGCATTTTATGAATAGATAACTTCTTGCCTCAGAAGTAGGAGTGACTTTTTAATCATACAGATAATCCAGGACTGGATTACCATTGGTTCTTTCCACCATCATCAGGTTATGCCCATGGGTCTTGTTACTTGGAAACAGAAGTGGGACTTCATACCTCTGGTGTGTATCATCTACTTTCAGAGGCAAAGAGCCCTCAGCTATTTAACCATGTCAGCATAAAAAGCAAGGGGTGGAGGGGGAGCTATTTCACCATTTCTAATTCTACAGATTTAAATGCACCAGCATAACTGAAGCATGGGCAAAGAAATTTTCTTACTCAAGTAACAGCCTCTGTAAAGTCGTTTGACCCACTTTGAGCATATTTGTCTTTTTCCCTTTTGGGATGCTGTGGTAGACATCTGTGTTGTGTGAAGCAGTACTTCAGTGCAAAGGCCATTTGATGAATCCTGGTCATGTTTGTTTGAATTCTGTTTACCTGTTCAAGCATCCTTTGAATTATCATTCAATACAGATAACACAAGAGATGGCCTTTTCCTGTTTCATTGTGTTTCTTGTCTGTGACAGGTAATACTTTATGATTCTGGAGCTGAAAAAACAGTGGATATCGACTGTCTAAGAGAACTTGAGGAAAATCTGAAGATAATTCGGAGACTGGCAATAGAATGTTCTTTGACAGATATAAGGTAGCCTTTCCCTTATCCTAAGTAGCAATATTAGAAACCTAGTAATGCCATAACTGTGGTAGCACTGATTATCTGAGATTTGGATGTGGTTTGCTTTTCGAATAAAGGAAGAAATGGGATGCCAGCTATGGTTGGTTTGATAAAGGTGGTTTTTTTACTAAGGGTTATGTGACATACTAGTAAAACAGAAACTGCTATAGAAAGAGAGAATATTTAAGGAATTAATTGTAAAATACTGGATGGATTATAGAATTTTTTCTCATTTCACTGGATGTTTTTTTCCTTGGCTCAGAATTTGAGAATGGAAATATCAGAGGTTTCTCTTTTCTAGACTGTAGAAAAGAGAGAGAACCAAGTTATTTTCCCATCTGTTTGTTTGTTTGCTGTCTACACTGTGAAGAAAAAATAATACCCATTTCCTGAATGGATATATAAAGCCTAATTTGCAGATGCAGTATGGATTTTCTGTTAAGATAGGTGTTATGCTTCTGGAACTCATGAGCCTCCTCATTTTGAAGTTTTGGGGTTATGTTTTTACGTTCTTCCTGTCATATAGTTGCAGAGGTGAATAGCCATTTGTTTTCACTGTTGACTGTCATGGAGATTCTGTTTTCTCTGTGACAGTTCAGGCACTTTAAAAAAAAAAAAGAAAAAATCACAATCTCAGTAAATGGAAGGTG
>NW_010168383.1:0-545 GCF_000695765.1 Mesitornis unicolor
TTGCTGAGCACTTCTGCCAGCTCCCTCAGGATCTTGTGGTGGATCTCATCGGGTCCCATAGACTTGTGTACATCTAAGAGGTGTAGCAGGTCGCTAACCACCTCTTCATGAATTATGAGGGCTTCACTGTGTTTCCATCCCTGTCTTCCCACTCAGGGGACTGGGTACCCAGAGTACTGCTGGTTTTCCTACTAAAGACTGAGGCAAAGAAGACATTAAGTACCTCAGCCTTTTCCTCATCCCCGGTCACTGTGCTTTCCCCCACATCTGCTAGAGGGGAGAGACTCTCCTTAGTTTTCCTTTTGTTGACAATGTATTTATAGAAACTCTTTCTGTTGTCTTTAACAGCACTAGCTACATTAAGTTCCAGTTGCACTTTGGTCTTTCTAATTTTCTCCCTGCATAGCCTCACGGTAGTCTTGTGCTCCTGCTGAGTTGTCTGCACCTTCTTCCATAGATCACAAACTCTCTTCTTTTTCCTGAGCTCGAGACAGAGCTCTCTGTTCAGCCAGGCTGGTCTTCCCCCCTGGCTTGTTTTTCGACGC
>NW_010168383.1:576-4289 GCF_000695765.1 Mesitornis unicolor
CATGGGGACAGCCTGTTCCTGCACCTTTAAGAGTTCCTTCTTGAAGAGTGTCCAGTCTTCCTGGACTCCTTTACCTTTCAGAACTGTCTCCCAGGGGATTCTGCCAACCAAGTCCCTAAACAAGCCAAAGTGGCAGTTCTGCTAGCCCCCCTTCTTGCTTCTCCAGGGATTGAAAACTCTATCATTTCATGATAGAGCAGCCTTAAAGGAATACATTAATGGGAAAAAAATCGAATCAGTGGTTTGCACAGCTGGTTTCCCAGCTGTGCACCAGGCTAGCTACCTGTTAGCTTCAACTTAATAACCCCTCTCACTCTGTAGAAACACTTCCACAGTGCACAGGGCTCAGGAGCACTCAAAGAAGTACAGGGTAGCTCAGTCACAAAGCTGAGGAAATACCCTCTGGTGGGAAGGCAGCAGGCAGCAGTGGTGCTGTTTGGACATGCTGCTTCATACCAGTAACCTGAGAGCCTTGACATTCAAGATTCCCACTTTGATGTCAGTCTTGAGGAGCTTGGAGGCAAGCCCAACGGAAAAAGCAGCTAAAAACAACACACTATCCAGGCTTAGGTGAATATGGCAGCCAGCGGGTGAACACTGCTCTCTTCCAACATTGCTGAAATCCTCTTCTCCATAGTCCTCTTTGCTGAGTTAGTTTGGGGTCTATAATTGCTACACAAGTGTAAAGTTTAAATCTTTGTGTATTCTTCTGAAATAACATTTATAGCTGGGAGTAGCTGCACAAGCTTTTTTTTCTTGCCATTCCTACAATAACACATACATTTTGCTGTTCTACCCTTAATGTTCTTTTGTCCGCCTGTGTCGTGGTTTAGGCCCTGCTGGCAACTAAGCACCATGTGGCTGCTTGCTTACTCCTCCCCGCAGTGGGATGGGGTGGAGAATATATAACAAAAGGCTCATGGGTTAAGACAAGGACAAGTTGGGATCACTCACCATTTATGGTCACAGGTAAAACCAGACTCAACATAAAAATAAGTTTTAATTTGCTACCAGTGAAATCAGAGTAGGATAATGAGAAATAAAACCAAATCTTAAAAACACCTTCCAACCACTCCTCCCTTCTTCCCAGGCTCAACTTTCCTCCTGAATTCTCTACGTCCTTCCCCCAGAAACATGGAGGATGGAGAATGGAGTTTGCGGTCAGTTCATCACAAATTGCCCCTGCTGCTTCTTCCTCCTCAAGATGAAGACTTCTCATGCTTTTTCCCTGCTCCAAAGTGGGGTCCCTTCCATGTCTTCCATGTTTTTCCATGAACTTCACTGCTGTGAGTCCTTCCCTTCTTCATGAACTGCTGCAGTGTGGGTCCCTTTCACATGGTGCAGTCCATCAGGAAAAAGCTGCTCTAGCATGGGCTTCCCATGGAGACAGGGCCTCCTTTGAGTGCAGCCATGTGCTCCAGTGTGGGGTCCTCCACAGGCTGCAGAGCTTCATGGTCTCTGCTCGTCCATTAACCTCCATGGGCTGCAGCAGGACAGCCTGTGATCTCACCACAGGCTGCAGTCGAATCTGCTCCAGTGCATCTCTTCCTTCTTCTTTCTTCACTGACCTTGGTGTCTGCACAGTTGTTTGTCTCACATTCCACTCCTCTTTCTACTGCAGGTTCCTCAGCAGGTTTCCCCCTTCCCTCCCAAATTTTAAATATTTTATCACAGAGGCACTACCTCTGTGGCTGATCAACTCAACCTTGGCCAGAGGCAGGTCCAACTTTGAGCCGGGGAAGCTTCTAACAGCTTCCTATGGGAGCCACCTCTTTAACCTCTCCTCCACTACCAAAACTCCGCCACAGAAACCAAATACAACCTGAAAGTGAGAAGAATATTCAGAGACCTGCACCACAAGTAAGTATACTTAGTCTATGCCCATGGGAAATGCACGCGGGAAATGTTTCTCACCACAGCACATCAGCTTCTGAGTGCCACAAGTCAATCCGAACAAGAATCCACAGCATCCGAAGAAAGCCATCTGGAAGATGCAACAGTTTCTGAATCCCAAGTACAATGATAGTTTAAAGCTGCTGTTTTGCAAAAGGAAAAGTACCACGGATAGTCTGATCACCTGAATTCTTTGCTACGCTGTCACTCCCAGCCTCATCTAACTTCTAATCAGATGTTTCACTTTTAAATTCTGAAAGAACTAGCATAATCTAGCAGGCTGCTGAGAAGATTACCTACATTGGCCTGGTGGACCACGCATTGCCATCATTATGCAGTACACCTATATCTTTCAGAACTGCAAACCTCATAACACTTCTAGATACATAAACTACGCATTTTGATGGTGTTCATGCTTGCTTCTTTAGAGAAAGTGTTTAAGATTATGAGGGATTTTTTGGTGGGTTTTTGTTTTCAGTTTTCAGTGATTTTCAGAAATGCTTTTTTGCAAATCAGATATACATACTTAGATTTCAGGTGCTTGCAATGATTCATTTCTGTAATCTTCTAAAAAACCCAGCAACTCCCTGAAAATCCCACTGTCTCGTGTTGGTTTTGGGTTGTTTTTTTGTTTGTTTGTTTGTTTTTTAATAAATCAGCAACAGCATAGGAAAACCACAGACTCATCATGCCCATATTTAAAAACAAAAATCATTAGCCCCAAGCAAGTTTAATTAAACTTACAGAAGAGTTTACAGTGCAGAAGAAATAGGTCAGAAAGGAAAAATATAAAACAAAATTACTTTTTGAAAATAGTCCAGGAAAAGCAAGGCAAGTCTGAACCCAGTTATTAATGATATCAGGAAGGAGATGGAATTGTGAAGAGTAACAAAGTAATGGGAAAAACAAGGACATCTAATATCCAAGCATAAAGGCAGAGAATTCTTCTTGTTAATTTTGTGAGGAATGCTACTTTTCCACATGTGGTTTGTGGTACAAAGAAGAGGGTAGGCTCTAGTCTTGTCCTTTTTGCACATACTACTACTTAGCCAGTAATTCTCTGAATAATACAGATTATTCATGCACTCTTTAAAAGACTTGGCTTTCTGAAGCAGAAGTTACAACAGAACTGCTTTCCAGTGTTGAACACTCATTTTGTACAACACAGAGGTATGAGTCGCACTGACTTATCAGGGTTAGTGTCTAGAATTTTTTGTTGGTTATTAGTTTGAGTAACATCTGTAGGGTCATTCTATAACCAGGATCCATAAAATCAAGGGTGTTCATTTTCTCTAGTTCTTCCTTGTCTGTTGATGATATGTCAAGGATTTCAGTTACATCAGAGCAAACTTCCAGTAAGGAGAAACTTTTCCTTGCCTTAGCCTCCAAATGTAGGCTTTATCATGTCTTCCCATCTCATATAGTAAAACATTACTCTTACAATCAAAGTACTTTTCCTAAAATGTTGGCTCTTGAGTGCAATAGTCTTAAAACAAAAAATGGAGACTTCCAGGGCCATAAAATAATCCCCAAACTCTGCAAAGGGAACTTGTTAAAAAAAATCAAGAGACTTGAGAGAAAATCTCCTTAACACTTCAGGACAGTCATTCAGTCACGCAGGACACATTGCAAAGCGCTTGACTCACATGTCAATTACTTCACTTTCTCTTGGGTTCTGCAGTACTGAATGTTTTCCACTCACTTAATGCAGTAAATCTTTTCCCTCTGCAGCTAAACTTCCTCAGCTGAGGGGTGTTGAAAACTAATCTCTGTTCTTCAATATGTGCATGAGTTCTGCTTTTGGATTCCTGATCTTTCCA
>NW_010168383.1:4320-19383 GCF_000695765.1 Mesitornis unicolor
GGCACTGTGAAACCTTTTCTGCTACTTCAAGCTCCTTCCTTGTCAGTTCGGATATGGCTCTCTGCTGTTATTATTAAACCACTAATGAGATAGCTGTCAAATTATGAATGGATATCTTGATTTCTTTTTACTCTTTGAACCTGTCCCATACCATCACATTTGCCGTCCTGAGTTGTTTAAGCATGATAAGGTGGTTATTTACAAAAGAAGCCCACTCATACCTGTTTGCACTGATTCAGAGCTCTGCTGCACATCTGGCTCTGTGTCAGCATAAATCCAAAGTTGGAGCAGATTCTGGAAACAAGCCCTTGTGGCCATCACAGAACTGGCAAAGACAGGCACAGCTTTCCTGTGGCACTTCAACAACATGAGCAGACAGCTGCAGGAATTCAGACATTTAAAGCAAAGGCCTTTAAGCAGCATAGAGGCATCTCCTCTTCCTCCACAGAGACAAACAAGAAGTTGCCAGGAGAAATGTGTAATTCCAAGTTAGGACAGCATTTAAGGAGGACAAATTGCAAACAGGTGGCTTCAGTGCAGATAGTGTTGAGTGGAATCAGTAAAGACCAAATAATCCAAATTACTACCAGAAGAATGAAAGAGCCTTTACTAATAGTCTGGGAAAGCCATGAGGCAGTCAGATTGGACTGAAACAGATCTGCCAGCTCCTGGGACAGTAGAGAGTTTTCTCTACACTGGAACGGTTGACCTAAAGGGTTCAGACTCTTCCCACTACCTTAGGTAAAACCAAAATAACACTGCCGATATTTTTATTTCCCGCATGTTTCATAATTATAGTTGTCACAAAATGAACTCTTTCATAGCAGCAGGGTGGGCATTTTTATGAAATCCAAGCAACAACTTAGGCTCATAACTTGTGTCAGACTGTGCTAGCCAATTACTCCCAAGAAAGAAGATCTGTCTGGCTGTCTCAGATTGGGGACTTTCATGGCTGAAACCAGCACCAGTTCATGCATCATTATCTCTTCTGGTGGCTGGTGTCTCTCCAGGAAAATGTCAGTTATTTCAGTTCCTCTGTACTATTCTCACACAAGAGGATATGCTTATCATGACCTGCCATCCTGCAGCCATGACAGACATATTAGGGAGGGGTCCTGTCGCTCTATTGACTTTTTGAATCTCCCCTTTCAGGATTCAGAAACAAGCATGAAACAGCAGGAAACCTTTCCCTGCCACTGTCCTATAGCTTGGCCTCTGTGGAGACTTTGGGGCCTCTAGACACAATCCAAATAACAGAAACAGGGGCTGTGTCTCCTTTCATTCACCACCATTCTTGTTATTGCTGCCAGGGAGAATAAATATCTCCTGCCTTTACAGAGAATATCAGGATGGTCAAGGCAGGAAGGGATCCCTAGAGATTCTCTTGTCCAACTCCCCTACTCAAACAGGGCCACTCAGAGCAGGTTGCCCTGGATTATGTCCATACGACTTTTGAATATCACCTCTTATTCCGTCACTGTTCAGCACTGGAAAAAGCCTGGCTCTGTTGCCTTTGTACCCTTCCTTCAGGTATTTGTACACATTGAGAAGATTTCCCCCGAGTCTAAGGGCTGCATGCAGATAGCTACGTCCTCTACCAAAACCTCAACAGCTATTGCGAACAGTCTGCCCTCATGACAGACAGTTTTTTCCCCTCTATTTTTCTCTCATCTTCACTCATGGGAATTTTGAAGGAGTATGTATACCAGCTTTGTTTTCTTAACCCTCTAGCTTACTTAAACAACTTAATAAGAAGACTGTTCTACCAGCCCTGCTTCCTTCAATGAATAAACTGACCATAAGATAATCTTGTAGACACGAAGCATAGAACATAAATTTCTTAGTGCTTTTCTCCTTAAGCTGCCACCTGTAACACCTCTGGCCTGCAGCAGCCTCTTTCCTATATTATGAGTGACTGCCCAGTTGAGGTATAGCTCTGCAGCTCCCTGTTCTCCAAGGTGCTTGCTCTCTTCTCTTTCAGATCCAATAAGGACTGCTCCCTCTCTCAGTCCCAGAAAAGAGCAATGGCAAGGAAAACTGTTCTGGCTTGGGCTAAATAGAACTAATATTCTATTTAGTGAATTTACTTTTCCTCTCAATCTCTTCTAAGTGGCTGAACTTGCTGAAACTAGAAATATGTTTTTCCAGACATTGTGTACTTCTACAAGTGATAATGACAAAGCCACTGTCTCACCATGGGTGCCATATCTGCACCTACGGGGAGGAGTGGACCCAAAACTTACCAACTTGGTATTTCATCCCACATACATCATACTCAGTACAAAGCTGAGGGATCACAGCTTCCATCTTGGATCATTCCTTCCATCTTGGCTCCTTCTCTGCCCTCTGCTTCTTTGCTTCTGCTATGGCCAAAGTCTGAGCAGTCTGCCTCTGATCCTGATTTATGTATTCCTGAATCCAGTTCCTGTACCCTGCTCCTCCCACCTGCTGCTAGGTCTGGTCTGGGACTTCTCCAGTGCCCTGCTCTGCAGAGGTGGGGGGAGACTATTTTATATTTGGTTTATATATATATTTGTATATATCTGTAGATATTTCATTATTTTCCTATATACATTATTATCTTGTAGTATTAGTATTATTATTTCATTAAATCTTTATTTTCCAACCAATAAATTCTCTATTCTTATTCTCTTTTCTCTTTCCTTCTGGGGAGGGGAGAGGGGTTAATAGAGAGCATCCATCTAGGATTTAGTGGCCAGCGAAGCCCTAAACCACAACAAAAAACATGCAAGAAATTCCTGAAGCAGCAAAGAAACTAGCTGATGTTTTCTGTGATGGCAGTAAGTAACAAGCCTTATGATGGCCTGAAACATGATTTTGGAGGTGCCCATCAAAGTACCTGCAATTCTGCTAGAATTAAACCCAGAGACATATAGATGGCTACTTATCACACAAACATTTTTCCAAAAAGATGTACCAGGTATCAAATACCTAAGCTGTGGGAACTGCATGCATGACACGTGCATTGAAGTACCAGTACAGACAGCCTTCAAAGTGTCTCAATACAGTAATTAATTAATTACATTATTAATTAATGTATTTATTTTTCATGTACTCTTCCCAGAAAGCAAACTGCTTCTGTGAATCCTGTAAGGCTAATGAAAGAGATAAGGTGTTACTGTCAGTCACAGTGAAAGCCTAGATGACTAACACCTAAGGATTATGGAAAAATGAATTTTGACAGTGTTTTGGTGCTCCTTCTCACCTCCCAAGAAGTGTTTATGTCTGACGCTGAGTAGAACAGAAGTAAAATAACAAATAACATATCACTTGTCCAGTATTGCTTACTTCCATCACTTTCATGTATGTGGTTTCTTTACAGTTACTAAAATATTTCGCATCTAAAATATTTCCTAGAATTTGCATAGAATAGAAGATGTTCCTACTGTATCCTGTCTTTCAAAGAGTTAAGTACAAATTTTGCTAGGTCACTATGAAAATCATGCATCATAGAATGGTTTGGCATGTGAGAGATCTTAAAGAACATCTGGTTCCAACTGCCCTGCCATGGACAGGGACACCTGCTGCTAAACCAGGTTGCTCAAAGCCCTGTCCAACCTGGCCTTGAAAACTGCCAGAGAGGAGGCATCCACAACTTCCTTGGGGAACCTGTTCCAGTGCCTCACTATCCAGCCACTCTTCCCCAGACCTGTAGAACTGTAAGGGTTAGTTGTGACCTATGTGCAGGACCTGGCACTCATTGATCCACCCTATTCAGATCTCTCTGTAGAGCCTTCCTGCCCTCCAGCAGATCAAGACTGCTGCCCAATTTGGTGTCATCTGCAAACTTACTATGGGTTCACTTGATCTCCTCATCCAGATAATTGATAAATATTTTGCCTGACTTTGTTGGGATGCATCGCTTCTGACCTTGAAGGAGGTGATCTTTGAATATTAACCAGCATTTTTGGGTCCTTCTTTCGTCCATGGGTTTATTCCATGGTACTCTACCAAGCAGATCCCTGAAGAGGCCAAAGTCTGCTTCCCTGAAGCCCAGGGTAGTGAGCTTGCTGCATGCCCTCCTCACTACCCTAAGGATCTTAAACTCCACCATTTCATGGTTGCTACAGTGCAGGCTGCTCTTGAACTTCACATTCCTTACCAGCCCTTCTTTGGTGGTAACAATGTCCAGCATGGCACCTCACCTCATTGGCTCCTCTATCACTTGAAGAAGAAAGTTTTCACCAGCGCCTTACAGGAATCTCCTGGATTGCTTATGCCCTGTTGTGTTGTCCCTTCAACAGACAGCAGGGTAGTTTAAGGCCCCCATGATGACCAGGGTTTTTGAATATGAAGCTGTGCCTATCTATGTGTAGAGGGTTTCATCCACTCAGTCTTCCTGGTTGGGTGACCTGTAGCAGACGCCCACTGTAATGTCACCTGTTCCTACCCTCCCTTTAATCCTGACCCATAAGCTCTTGGTCAGCTTCTCATCTCTCCCTAGGTGGAGATCCATGCACTCCAGCTGATCACTGACATAGAAGGAGACAACCCCTCCTGTCTCCTCCTCCTGCCCTTCCTAAAGATGTCCTTCCAAAATATGTCCTTCCATTCCAATGCTCCGGACACAGAAGCCATTCCACCACATCTCTGTGATGTTAATAAGGTCCTAGCTTTGCAGGCATACACACTTCTCTAACACCTCTTGTTTATTCCCCATGCTACATGTGTTTGCGTAGAGGCATTTAATTTGGGCTGACTTACTGGCAGGAGTGGTGGAATTTCTTCAGGGGTTCTACTGCTGTCTTGCGATTCTTCTCTAGATTCTGGGCATCTATTGCTGGCACTAGCATCAAACTGGTAGAAGTGGGATGGATTGATGTTCTCCTCCCCTGGCAAATTTCATTTAAAGCCCTTTTCACCAGCTTGGTAAGGTATATATACATAGGTATGTATATTTATATATATATATAGGAAACAGCTAGCAACAAAAAAGCAGCTTTGTTAGCTATTCTTAAACTATGCCCTAAAAAGTCCTTTCATTTAAGATGGGCAATTTATAGTAATTGAGGAAATGAGCATTTTCACTTCTTCCTTTGGACCTTACTTCTCTAGGCTACTGTATTGTGTTTATGTGAGTTTTTTTTGTTGGGAGGAGGGGCTACAGAGGTAGCTCCTGTAAAAAGCCACTAGAAGCTTCCCTGGCTCCAGGTCAGACCCACCTCTGACCAAAGCTGAGCCAGTCAACACCCCTGTGAATGATATATTTAAGAGAGGGACAATGCATGCCCTCCAACCACCTACCCTGAGCAGCACAGCCCTGGCATGGGCAGTGCAGTCCCAGCCCAGCCTGGCTGGTCCAAACTCAGCCCAAGCCCAGGCGAAAACTTCACTTGCAGCCCCACCCCAAGTTGAGTCTGGTTTTGCCTGTGGTAATTCTTCCCTGTCCCTGTCTCGACCCACAAGGCTTTTGTAATATTTTCTCCTCCTCATCTCACTGGAGAGGGAGAGGAATGAGTGAGCAGCCACATGGGCTTAAACCATGAGACTCCTATTACAATTAACAATGTACATAAACACATCTACTGACTTCTGGATGGCTTCCTTTGAGTTTAAGGGTTCACCAGTTTTAGGTACATGAGAAATGGTGTTCTGAGTGGAATGAACTCTTGAAAAGATAAGTCTACAGGAACACAGTATTATAGTTACATAAATAATCTACAACAGAAAGGTAACTTGAGTTTGAATTAGTGTTGTACATACTTCAAGTAATTGTATAGATCACCATTGTATGATATACAACCATCATAAAAAGCAAGACCAGAAGAGAAGACTATCTTAACCTGATCTCTTGCAGAGTAAGCAATTCAAATTTAGTCAATTTTTGGAGCATTGTGATATTCCCCAACAAATAGGACTTCTAATCTTGATTGTTAAAGATCTCCCAACACCATTAGCAGGTTCTTCAAGTGATTACTTAATGATTCAGTAATTTATTTTTTTTTCCCCCTCTATAAATGTTAACATACAATTTACAGCTTTTGGACTTTGTATCTAATAGATTGAAAGCCCTCTATGACCAGACGTATGTTCCAGAATAAAATACTTACTAATATACACTAACCAATTATTCATTATTCAAAGTTTTTTAAAATATAAAGGACAGAGCTTCCTGACCATTTCAGTAAGATATGTGTTTTGAAAATCCACCATTATTATGATGGCTTTTCTCTGTTGATTGACAGCCTTCTTAGACTAATGCTAAAGCTGGAGACAACATTCACAAACTATGTCTTGTAACTGCCAAATACAGAAGGAATATATATGACATTTGAGATTCTTATTCACACATTTCAAGATCATATTGCTCCATGTGATCACAATCACTAGTCAATAAACTCTAGAACACTCAAATTCTTTTCAGGTGTTATAGCTTCCCAAAATCAGACTCTTAATCTTTGATGTATGGTCTATATCACTTCTACTTTATTCTACAATTTGAAATTTAAGATATATAAGGCTAGAAAGATAGCCCTATTCATACTAGATTACAGCTATCTTGTACAGAGAACTCTACTGGTATTAATGTCATGTTTTATGCTAGTTCACTACTCCAGATCATAAAAATTATAATTATTCCACAGCTAAGTGTATTGTGGTGTATTCCACCTACACGGACTTCCAGTCACTCAGATATCACTAGGAGTCTCTATTGAACATTGAATTCATTCTGTACACCACAACAGTCAAAAGCAGATTATGGTAGAATGTGAATAAAAGCAAGTTAACTTAAAGAGATGCAAAACATTTTAGTGCCACTCCAGAACTAATTTTAGATTAATAAGTGCAGAATTTTATCAAGATAGCACTAATTATGAAAGCATCTGTACAAAAATTACCATAGAAATATTAAATGAATAAAGTTTCTCCTACTTTTATTTTGTAAATTGTCATACTTTGTACTCAAACAAGTAATGTTTATTAATTCATCTGGATTCTCACAGAAAATTGATTTACTGAATAAAATTATTCTTGTGCATAACTGCATAAATAGCTTTAAGAAGTGCAGGTCAGGTGAAGCATTTTACAGGAAAAAAGAAGAAAACAAAGGCTTTTCTTTGTTCTCAAATGAAGCTCTTTCTACCATGCATCTCTTGCTTGCTACCTGTTCCTTGAGATTTATGCTTCTGCCTCCCATCTAACTGTTCTAGGACCAAGGTCTATGAAATAATCTTGGCTAGAACCCAGCAAAAAAGTTAAGATATTGATTCAGTAACTAAGTCTTATTTGTAAGCAGAGTACTTAGGCAGATGCTACCGAAAGTGTAAGTTCAAAGCAGAAATCATGGGAATATTCATGTTGAGACATGAAGATATCTCAATTCCAACCAGATATTAAAGAACTGCTATATGTTAATAAAAAAAATGAGTATCATTGTAATGGCTCAGCTATTATATGATTTCTGTAATATCTTTTCTAGCTTTTTTTCCTGCCCATTTTCTCTCAACTGCCCGACCTTTTCTCTTTACCTAGTTCTACCCATGCCTCAATATCCATTTGGCCCTCTAGCACACAAATGAAATGTTTACTGCTGGTGTTTACAATGCTTCTAGCTATCTGGAATAACAACAATGTTAATTATAAGTGATGAATCAGAGATCAGATGTTAGCCAGCAAATTTGCAGAGCAATATTGGTCTACAGTCTAACTTGCTCATTTCCTGCCTGGTGGTAATGAAGCATCTGAACCTTGGATGAACCTTAGGCTCAACTCTAAAGGACAATTTGTAGAAGAACCATCTTCCTCCGTACATTAAAAATTCACAGGCTGCAATATGTTAAAAATAAATATTTTGGAACCAAGCATTCTCAAATCATATTGAAAACATGTAATTTTCTCTGAAGTATTTCAGTGACTAGCACAAAAAATACAACTTAAATACCATTTATAAAGTATACCTGTTCCATAAAAACAGAGTTTTTGTTTACTTTTCAGAAATTGACAGAAAGCATGCTTCTAAACCACAGTTTGAGGAGTCAATGTCACCTTTCTTTTTCTTACATAAGCTCACAAAGATGAGATTGTTTGGGGTTGTGTAAGACAAAATTACATGCTATGAATACAGAGACCAGAAATCCAAAAAATATCAAACCTTTACACTTTTACTGCAAAAGACATAACTATATTATGGCATGATGGCTCAGTAAAGTACAAGAGCAAATAATAACCTATGTTTTTCATTGAACATTGCATGACTTCCTTTCTGTGATATTGTTTCAAAATACATTATGTCGTAAGAAAGAGAAGCTGTTGCAAATGTGTTTGACAAGACACCCTCAAAATATTGCTGATAAGGCTTTTTACTGGGATTATACTGAAGGCAGTATTATTTCACGTGTGTCTGAGGTTTAGATATTTAACTATATTTTTTTTGAAACAAAAACTAAAAATCTAAAAATTCTCTGCAAATAAAGACATTTTGCTATAGTATTTTTAGGCTGCCACAGAGCTCTTAAGGATTTTTGAAAATTTGCATTATAGTACAGATTAAAAAAAATAAAAATCTGTTAAAACTATCACAAAAGGAACCCAAAATATTTTATTCTGAAAATAAGTAAATTTTTTCTTCCCTCAACACAGGCTGAATAGCATGAATAACTTTATTCTATTTCAGCAAATATTTTTATTTTAGCTGACGTGTATGATGGCTTACTATACAGCTAACAAAACTTCTCTGATCCACTGTAATTTCATCACTCTTTACCTGTTCCAGACATGTTGGAGGAATTTTCTGCTTTCTTCTGCAGGCTCTCCTTCATTTCTATATACCTAAATGAAGATGATAAATACTTATCCTTAGCTAGAAATATTTATATTTTAGAGTTTGCAGAAACAGGAGTATCTTTATTTACAGTTAGTTAACATTGCCGATTGTTACTAAAGACCACAGACCGTCTTCCTTACAGCTGTCTATGAGAAGACAAGACAATTGGAGAGGTGACTGTAATGTTGCACTTCAAAAATTTATTTCAATCCAGGTGTTATCTAAATTATCCAATGTCTTGATGAGAGAATATATAGAAAGCTGATTAGGCAGCAAAGTCTATGATGTTTTAAAGTTCAAAGGAGGATATGAAAACAACTTAGCTTTCTGGATAACTGAACATTAGCAGAGTAAATCAAAATGGTATGTGAGGTGAAAGGATTGTTTGAGAAGGAAGACTAGGCTGTTGAACTGACAGGGAAGTCTTGAGTGAGAACACAGCAGAGCTGAGATGCTCTGACACTAAGGGTAAGAAGCCGTGTGGTCTAACATATCACAGAGCAGCTTAGAAACCACACATTGTCTGGTCTCATCTCTGCTATTTTAGGTAAATTTTGGTTTCATTTGCATTTGTTTCTCAAAATCTTGTTTTCAAAATTATTTGTTTAAAGGGAAATTAGCCAGTTAAGGAGATTTGGAGATATGAAATTGACACATTACAGACCAATAATGGCAATCATAAATAAAAAATATCAAACTGGTTAAAAAAAAATAGTCTTAATGGATCAGATCACCAAGATATGTTTGTTATTTTGGATAGAAATAGAGAAAAAAATATTATAAAGTAACTGATGGTTGTGTTATACATCTTTTTATCAAACTTATGCCTGATGCTTCATTACAGAAAAACATTGCAAGGAAATTCAGCCGCTACAACTGTGAAATATTTAGTAGTTACCGAAAGCTAAATAAAGTTTGTCTTTTATATAAAAAGAATAAATGAATCTTCCAGAAAACAGCCAAACACTGTCTGTCATGTTGTGCAATGCAACTGCTCCAGATGTCTTTTGCCAGTTAGATATGACAACAAACCATTTCCTCCTTTAGAGGGGGAGGGGAAAAAGAAGTGTTTGTCACATCTGTGTGCCTTGTGTGAGGGGAGAGGGTAGTGACCATTCTTTACTTAGTAAGTTCTCTGGATGCTTTAAAACAGTATCTTAAAATTGTATTTATACCCTATTATTCTCTAGAAAAACAAACAAATAAAAAAACCTCCATCCTTATCTCCATCCAGTGTAAATACAGTACAGGAAAGAAACAACCCAGCAGTCTTCAAAACTGTACAAGTGGAAATCCAAGGCATATTTACCACAAACCATGAGAAGGAGTCAGTTAAAGAAGTACCAGGAGGAGAATGCCACGGCTCCAGAGAACTGCATGAAACAAAGTATGGACCAGCTTGAAACAAAGCATAAGCCAAGTTTTCACTTTTTAAATCATATTTTGTAACACTGAGAGAAGAAGCTGCCACACTGAAGGGTCATGCTTCCATCCAGAAGAACCTCAACAGGCTAGAGAAATAGGCTCACTAAGTCCAACAAGAGAAAGTGTAAGGTTCTGCACCAGTACTCCAGGCACAGATAGAAAATAGGAGCTGATGTTCTGAAAAGTAACTTTGCAGAAGAAGACCTGGGAGTCCGTGTTGTTGCCACAGTGAACGTGAGCCAGCACTCCACACTCAAGGCTAATGGTTTCCTGAGCTACATTAGAATTGATATTGCCAAGAGATTGTGGAAGGTCATACTTGTCTTTTTCTCAGCACTGGTGTCGTGGTTTAGGCCCAGTAGGCAACTAAACACCACGATGCCCCAAAAAGCGGGCTAGACAAAATAAGGACTGGGAGGGCTTTCGCCACTTAACAGCCATGAGCAAAAGACAGACTCATCATAGGAAAAAAAAACAAAACCATTTTAATTTGTTATCAATAACATCAGAGTAGAACAGTGAGAGATACGACCAGATCTTAAAGTCAAACACCTTCCCCACCCCGCCCTTCTTCCCAGGCTTAGCTTTGTCCCTGGTTTCTTTACCTTCCCCACTTTGCCCAGGGGCGCAGGGGGATGGGAATGGGAGCTGCAGCCAGTTCATCCCATGAGGTCTCTGCCATTCCTTCCTCTTCAGGGGTAGGGAGGACTCCTCCCACTCTCCCTCTGCATTCATGTGGCCCCCTTCCCACAGGAGAAAAGTCCTCCACTAAAGTCCAAATGTGAGTCTGACTACAGCTGCAGTTCCTTCGTGTACAACTTCTCCAGCACATGTTACCCTGAGTCATGGCTTCTTCAGGGGATGGATCTGCCCCATCGCTGAACCTCTATGGGTTGCAGATAGGTCAACCTGAGCTCTCGCCATGGGTTACAGCAGGAACTTCGGCTCTGCACACCTCCTCCTCCCCGTCTCCTTTCTTCCTTCACAAATCTTGTTGTTTTGCACAGTTGTTCTCCTCATGTCCATCTCCTTTCTCCATTGCAGGTCCCTTCTGATGGTTCTGAAGAGTTCTTGGGTCTGTCTTTCAGGCTGGAGTTGCAGCAGGGCTTGAGCTTAAGTTGGGGTTGGGATGAAGCCTGGGGCCAGGACTGTGCCACACACACCTGGGGCCACGCTGGTTGGGGCTGGTGCAAGAGAGAGAGTGAGGGTGCACTACACTCCCCTTAAATACATTAATTTGCAGGGGTGCTGATTGGCTTGGCCCTGGTCAGAGGTGGGTGTGACATTAGAGTTCAGGGAGCTTTTCAAGTAGCTTCTTACAGGACTACCTCTGTAGCCCTTCCCCACTATTAAAACCAAAACCAAAACCTCTCACAAAAAACCCAGTACATTCCACCGCTCACCACTCTGAATTATGTATTTAAGAATTATCATCAAAATTCACATCAACAAAATCAAACTTCCCTACATAATATTTACAATAACATCATCAGGGCAGCTTAGACACAAACCACCCTGATCCCTTCACCATAAGTACAACAACGAAAATTCCTTCCGATCATTGACCTTTTTTAACATTGTCCAATCTGTATTTTGCCCATTACCTCTCCCAGTTAATATCCTTATCTTGAATTGAGCCATGCCCCACATTGGGCATCAATAAATCCTGTCTCTATTTGGGGCTCAGGGCAAACCCAAATGAAACAAGGTGTAGCATTTTCTCTCTATTGTCGCCCACCCTCCCAGTGGAGGATAAAAAAGAAAGGGAATAGAGAAGAGATGCTTCACACAAGGTTGGAAGTTAAGTCTATAACAAGTCCAATGAAAAACAATGGGGGAAAGGAAAGGGGAATAAGGGACAAAGGATATTTAACTATATACAAAACCCAATCTCAGTAGTCCTGAGCAGAAGGGTCCGAGCAGTCCCTCATGGCTGCTGTGACTTGTCACCAGGGACCACAGTGGTGCTGGGGAGTGGGTGGTGGTGGATACCATTTAGCACATGGAGGTAGGCCCAGCCATCCCAAGATGTGACAGGAGGCAGCCCAGGAAGCCAGGAAAAGCCCATGAAAACCTCTGGTCTCCTTGGCTTTTTAGACTGTGGCCAGAAAGGGAAGGAAACAATACCAATCTCTGATCTCTCAGGGTCCTACAGATACCACCTGTCCTTCCCTTTCAGAGTATTAACCCTTAAACCATAACAACTGGTGAGGCCACATCTGGAGTACTGTATACAGTTCTGGGCCCTCCAGCACAACCGAGAAATGGAGATAGTGGAGACAATCTGGAGTACAGAGGTTGACACTGAACATGAAGAAACACTTTTTTCGCTGTGAGGGTGACATAGCTCTGGCAGAAGTTGCCCAGATAGGTGGTGGAGCCTCCATGCTTGGAGATCTTCAAAAGCTCTCTGGACATGGTTCTGGGCAACCAGTTCTTGTTGACCTGATTGACCAGCTTATCCACCTGCTATACATCCTCATCACCTCATCCAGGTCCTAGTGTCATCTAGTGGGATTTTTCCAAAGACACCACAGACAGCAAGTAGCAGGTCAGGAACAAGAACAGCAAGAACACTTACAAGGGTTAAAAAGAAAAAAAAAAGAAAAAAAAAGTCCATGATTTGTTACCATACTTCTTATACAGCTGTAATGTACCTAGAAGTGTACTAGCTAATGCTCTAGAGGAGGCTGAAGTCATCCATTTCACTCACATATCAGAACTTCTCCCAAATCAGAGAATTATAGAATGGTTTGGGTTGGAGTATCTATTTCATAGAACCGGACTTTACTCAAACTAAGAGAGAGTGATCACACCACTGATCTTACCAGTTTAAGGATTATTCTTCATAGGGAATTCTACAACAAGATGCATAGAATATACTCCCTTCATGGCTGTCTTTTAATTATTTCTGGATGAACATGGTCACTGAATGAGACAAGTGCACCCATCTGTATTTAACACTATGGTAACTAAATTCTTTTCTTTAAACATGGAACTCTATGTTCAGAAAGTGAATGAACTTTGAAATGCCTTAAATTTGTTGCTGGATAAAAATGATGCAGGTTCTATTCTTAAGTTTGCATATGTATATATACATACATATATATACACATATGCACACATATATGATTTCTTACATAAAATGTTAATATAATGAAACTGATTATAAAAACATCACCTACAGTATAGGATGCTTAAATTTAAAAATATCTATCATGACACATAGAGGATATACTACTTCTAAGATGTCATCCAAATAGAATTAATCTTCACTAGTGTGTCAATCTGCCTTGTCCCTGTGCTGTGAAAGGATGTCATTGAGGTCACAAGTTTCTGCTGAACTGTTCACTTAAAAATAAAAAAGCTTTATCCAAATTCCAAAGAGACTCCAGAGAGGAATTCCTACTGATGTAAGTGAAGGATAAGTCTAGCTGTAAACCTGGCGTCTAATTTCACATGACACCCTGCAAATGCTTTAGAGCTTTCCTTTCCCCTTATCTTTCATAAGAGAAATTAAATTGAAATAAAGTGAACTGTCAGAGAGAAATATATTGGGCTAGGTTCATATGACCTGCAATTTTGGAGTTCGTGACTGCACTACATTAAGGATAAGCTTGACTCATAGGAGATTGGATGCTGATTGTTTAAAAACAAACCAAGACAAAACAAAAAAACCCATCAACAACCAAAAAACCCAAACAAACAAAAAACCAACCAACCAACCAATGACAAAAAACCACCAAAAAAAAAAAGAAAAAAATCAACCACAAAAGTACACCAACCAACCAGGTAAGGAAATTCTTATTCTTCACATTAACTTGAGGATCTTTATTTTTATGCAACGCGTAAGTCTTCACTCTAGATTAGCTGTTCTGCCTAATACCAACAGCATGTTTATTTACCCACAGCTTTTTAACCTTGACATGACAGATAAGGTTTAAATAAAGAACACACAAGAAACCTCACTGTTCACTTGAGAACTTAGATAAAATAACAATCAGTAGAAAGATGACGTAGGGTAATAACATTAGGTTGCAAACGTCTTTTTGGATACAGATAAAGTAAGAATTCGAGCCATTTATCAGATTTGTGATTGCACTGACAGCCCCAAACAGGAATCTCCCACAGGACTTCCTTAGGTTACTTCTACCTCCTCTCCCACACTCTGCCCATGCCTCACACAAAGAAGCAGGTCTTGAGAAAGCACCATGCTCTTCCTAGTATTATCACATTCTGCACAAAGGGTAACTATTTCCCAAAACTTCTGCTTTAAGACTAAGTAATTTTCTGAGGATAACTGCACCGCGGAGAAGAGTTTACAGTTTTCACACTCAAACATTTCCATGAAGAAAATCAGTGGTCATTCAACAATTCCTTTCTGAGAGCCACAGCACTTTTCACAGTTAGATTCCTATGGCAGCAATGTGTCTACAGAGACCTCCAGAATTCCAGAAACAGCTGGCATACAATACATATTAGCAGCTGAAGATGTTTTCACAGATTTGCAGGTCATGCTTTGAGATAACTAATAGGTACTCTTCATATTAAAAAGAGTGCACAGCAGACAAAGATTCCCAGTGGTATGCCATCTGTATTATCACAGAATCACAGAATATTAGGAGTTGAGAGTGACCTCAAAAGATCATCCAGTCCAATCCCCCTGCCAGAGCAGGATCACCTAGACTAGGTCACACAGGAACGCATCCAGGTGGATTTCGAATGTCTTCAGAGAAGGAGACTCCACAACCTCTCTGGGCAGCCTGTTCAGTGCTCTGTCACCTTCACAGTAAAGAAATTTTTCCACATGTTCACATGAAATCTCCTATGTTCCTGCTTGCACCCATTGCCCC
>NW_010168384.1:0-44934 GCF_000695765.1 Mesitornis unicolor
AACGTTCTGTGATTCTGTGATTCTGTGAGCTACCCACGGTCTTCAGACAGAGTAACACCAATCCCTATTTAATAATTAAGATAGCTTTAAAATATTGCTTTAGTTATTGTTCTAGTAAAAGCCAATTCATAACTAGTTGCTGTAACACATTGTGTAGTAAATATTCCAATTTATGTCCTTTAGCCCAATCACAATATTATCGTTTATAATAAAATTTTGCTTTGTCTGTCCATTCAGTGTAGACTGCCATTCTTAAAACCAGTATGGGACAGGTCTCTTGTGTTGTCCTCACCATGCAGTGCCGTGAGCCAGTGCCAAGGGCTGCGAGTCGCCTACCGCACTGCAACGCCAGGGGTCGGTGCTTCTTCCCTCCCCAGAAACTGCTGCTGAATTCAGTCCGTTTTGTCTGTGCAACGGCACCAAAGGCAGGGGCATAATCTGAAGGTAATGGGGATATACACGTACATAACCGAAGGGCTAATTTAACGTGTGGATCATCTGTCAGGAGGGAAAAAGCCTGAAAGCAAGAGTAGGAAGGGGGGGGGGGAGAGACATAGTCAATTAAATCTGGTTTCTATGAGAGATTTATCGAGGCAGAAACTTACTTATAAACTGAAAATGTTTGGCATAACAACTGAGATGAGAACTGTGGAGGCAGGCCCTGGCATTTTTCAGAAGCAGATCATGCAAGGGATTCAGAGAGTTGTTTCTCAAAGTAGGAGTGAGTGCTGGCTCAGTCGCAGAAGTTTCATCTGAAGAATACCCATGTTAAGCTCCAAGAGGGCAGGTAATACCACACAGCCCGGGACAGGGTGGCATGGAAATGTTTTCAAGTAAAGGCAAAGCAATGACTAGTGTGGGTTTTTTTAACATGGTGCTGCAGAGATGAATGAATTTTAGTCTGTTTTTAATTAATGATTAACTGCTTTATATTCAACTGCTTTTGAACAGTATTTAGATAGTTTTTTAACTGTAGGAGTGTGACTTCACCTGTTTCTATTGGATTTACTTTTGCTTGAGCTGTTCTTGGGTGTGTCCTGTCTGGCTTTGCAGCATTTTTGATGGCCAGAGAAACAGTGAAGTAGTTATCCTTCCTGAGTCAGAAGGTGAAAGTTTAAACAACGCATGAAGGCAGTTGTGATTTATGTTACTTTTAGCACTTGTTTATCTTCAGTAATGAGTATCCTGGACGTGTTCCTGTGTGTTCCTCTATGGGTGATCCTGCTCTGGCAGGGTGGTTGGACTGGATCTTCAGAGGTCCCTCCCAACCCCTGCCATTCTGTGATTCTGTAAGGACCTCTTCTCATAAAATAAAACAAGTCTCTCTTCCGTTCTGGTAAGTCAGTAGCTGAGAGTTTTGGCATACATTTAATAGAAGTTCTCTCCCTAAAGGAGAGAGACCTGAGGGGTCAAACACGATCCGTCTGATACAAAACAATGTTTAAAAGAGCCTAAAGCAAACTAAGAACATGCTTTTAGGCCCTTCCTGCATTTCCTAAAGAATCACACAAGCCCAATTGTAATAAAATTTTGAGTGGATTATTCTTTACATGTTTCACTGCTGCAGATTGCTTTAGAAGCACCCAGTGTAGCAAAGCTCAGTTTTATAGTTTAGCTTCTAAGCAACCAAGAAGACGTTAAGCCTGACAGTGCAGATCCAAGAGAGTACTGAAAGAAGGAAGGCAGTAGCTGTGGCTGTTACAGGGAACGAGTTGCACCATATGTTTCAAAACTCTGCTGGTTTTATGTATTGGTTTGGTTTCAAAAGCCCCCAGTAGTTTTTGCAGAAGTTCTGCTCGTCCCAACAGCAACTGTAAAGCCCCATGCTGGAGAGTGCAAACAGGACTGAGACATGGAACTTACACAAATTACACAAATTTCAGTGTCTTTTGTAATAAGTTCATTTTTGCAAGCCTTGGGTCTTGCAAAGCCAAGTTAAGACTTTAGATAAATTCTCATGTATTTTGGAAATCTTGCTCATGACCTCACCTAAGCACAGCAAATGCCATTCTTGTTACAAGATAAAAACTAAAGAGCAATAATTAAATGCTTTGTGTTCATTGCTGATTAAAAATGAAAGCAAAAAATGGAAAACTATATGTATTTTTGCATTTACGTATGTGTACCTGCTCTATTCTGTCCATATGGACTTGGCAAATCTGTTTTTTTCCTTCCCTTTCCTGGCTGTCTATTGCGTAGTTGTGGACGCATTTACCTGTCCTATGTTTTTTTTCTTGTCTAAGCCATCCCAGTTCCACAGTCGCTTCAGGTCACATTTTTTTCACTTCTGATCATGGTTGTTGCTGTGGTTTTGAGGTTCTCCTTTTGATCCCCATCTTTGCTGAGCTATGGCTACCTGAAATGAACACAGTCCTTAGCTGAGGCTTTTTTTTGTGTGCTGATGTGCATGAAGACTTCACATGCCTTGCAGAGGCACAACACACTGTGTTGTACATCCTAGCACAGACGTTGCCTTTGTACCATAGCAGGACACTTCTGCTCTCCCCACTCTCATCTGCCCCCCCCGCCTTGCTGTGTCCCTGGGCTAGGGACGCTGGCAATGTCAGTCCCTGGGCTGGAGGGCAGGAGATGGGGGATGCTGGAGACTAAATCACCTCTGTAGCTGTGGGAGGCAAATTTTGGCATGCAGAGTGCAGCCCACCTTGGTGGTGTGAATGGGGAGAAGGTGAAAGTTGCCACCCGTCCACATGGAGGGATGCCTGTAGTGAACATCTGCTGTGAGGTCTGCAGCCATCTCTCTGTGTGCATATGAAGGACCTTGTGAAAATACCTAGTAAGCCAATTATATCTTTGCCAAGGCAAATTATAAAGCTTTGGAGGATTTTTTAATTCTGAATAAGTGTTCTGAATGTGTTTTTGACATGTATTTATTATATGACTACCAGAAAAGTCTGCTACATCAACATTGGCTGTTTCGTCTCAGTCAGGGGTTAATCTTGCCTTCAGATGTACTACTGGGCAATATGGTACAAGGTAAGGCAAGGGAAAGTAGCTTTAAAATGCATATGTTGAGCACAAGTAATTTCATAGTGGCTCTAGGTGAAGTGTCAGCAAGGTGCACTCCAGATAATGGAGTCCAGGGGTTGGTGAGCCCTGGGGCAGGGACATCACTCCATGCTGGTCCCGGGAAGTAGTGGCATCTGCAGAAGCAATTGATCAGAGTCAAACTGCAGGACTAAAGCATCAATCTAAGAGCTGTATCAACATTTGTTACTTCTGGGTGATTTGTGTAGCCTGCATTTTAAAAAATAAAATGAATCACATGAGTTTCCAAGCGCGTGCTGTCAGACAGGCACTTCTCCAGGGTGGTAATGAGGCAGACACCTCCCAGCCTACCTTCCCTTGCAAACTGCTCACAGCATCATGTGGGCTGTGGTGATGGCAAGCAAGGTCTTCCCAAGCTGAAGTGACCTGCTACAACAAGTCCATCGTTACAGGGCAGGATCAGAAGCAAACAAGGAAGGAAAGTCAGCGAGGCAAAATCAAGATCAGGAAGTTACAGAGCCAAGTACAGGCTGACCTCCAGTGCAGCTCAGGTGAGGACCTAGGGTAAGCTCGTGAGCTTAAATACAGCTCTTGAGCCAGCAGGCAGAAGGTGCATGGGAGGGGAGAACAGATGAGGCTCATCATGGTGCAGTATCAGAACTGACCTTCAATGCAGGCAGCCAGACCCTTGGGAGGAAGGGGGGAGAGGCTGCAGAGCCTATCAGTGCAATCAGAGCCCAGACAGCATGGTCCCCCCAGAGCTGACTCTTCTCCAGGCTGAGTGGACCAAGCTCCCTCTGCTTGTCCTTTTGTGTCATGTGTTCCAGCCCTTGACCAGCTCGGTGGCCTCTGCTGGACTCGCTCCAGTCCACTCCAGTATGTCAGCATCCCTCTTGTATCAGTGCTCCAGGTGTGGTCTCACAAGCATGAAAGAGAGGGAAATGATTGCCCCCCTCCCTGATGGCTAGATTTTGCTAATGTAGCTCGAGGTACACTTAGTCTACATCTCTGTGAGGGCCGATGGTGTCCACCAGGACCCCTAGGCCCCTTTTTGCACTTTTTACTTTCTAGACAGTTGCCTTCCCGTCCATATTTCTGCGTGGGGTTATTCTGTCCCAGATGTAGGGCTTTGACTTTGCCTTTGCCTTAATTGATCATTATGGGGTTACTGTCAGCCCATTTCTCCAGGACCCACCACTTGGTATCATCTGTGAACTTTCTGGGAGCGCTCTCTGTCCCTAGTATTAAATTGCTGTTGAAGACATGAAGTGGTACTGGCTGCAGGATCCATCTCCACAGGATGCCACTAGCAACTGGCCACCAGCTGGGACCTGTGACACTGACTACCATGCTTTGAGCCTGGCAACTTTCTAGCCAATTTTCTACTCACCTATCCAGTTCATGTCCCACCAGTCTGGCTATAAGGATTCTACAGCAGGGTGGGGCAAAGACCTTGCCAGGTCAAGGTACACCATATCTGCTCCTCTCTCCTTTTCCATAGAGCCAGTCATGTCATCCCAGGAGTCAAACATTTTGACCGGGTACTCTTTTACCCTGTTCAAATCCATGCTGGATGTTTGCAGCATGGTCTCTAATTGCTTCTGGGAGGACGTGTATCATAACTCTGTGCACTGTTAATGGCTTTGGATTCTGTTTTCCTATCCATTTGAGATGCTTACAATCAGTGTTTTCTCTAATTATTCCCAGTCCCAGAAGGTGTGTTCATCATGGAAGAATAAAGGAAGTTCCCTCACCATGCAAGCAGATGCTGGTGGGACATGCATGGCTTGCACTGCTTGCTGCCAGACCAAACCCAACTCTTCCTTTGGCCCTGGAGAATGAGTGTCACTTAGTCCTGAAGGCATCTACCCCTCTTCTTTCCTTGCCTTTCCACCCACCCACCCCGAAAACAGTTTAACTTCAGGTCTAGAAGGAATAGGAACACCGAAATATGTCAAACATAAAGGCTGCTCTTTTCCCAAAGTGTCACTCTTCTACAAGCAGCAGAGAGGGAAAATAATTTTATGAAGGGCAGACATGTACTTAATCCTGTTCCCTTCTCAGTTTTTCTGTATGCCTAAAATTAACATTTTACTTATCCAAACTTTGCTAACACAGATGACAGTATGAGTACATTGGAGTCCTGCTTTATTTGCTAATAACACTTTTATTCAATTTCTGTTTGCTTATTTTTGTATGACTGAAAACATCCATCTCTATGCATTTATATGAAGAATAAGCATTCAGAAAGAAGTGACTACTCCACAGCATAATGTAAACTTCAGGTAGCTTTGAAAAAATAAATCATGAAGCTAATACCCAAGGAAGTATTTTGCCTTTTGATTTCATAAGAGAATGATAGATTTTGACAGAAATGTGTTTTAACATCTGGAAGGCAGCAGATTATCAATAGCAAAACAGGACGGTCCTCATAACTCAGAGAAATATGTAGATAGAAGAAAAAAAATATTTTAGTAATATTCCCTTTGTAAAATCCAAACCATATTGCTCGTAAGCAAACTACATGACTGGTGTCTTACTGAATATTGTTTTTAAAATTCAGGGCTTTAGTCTGCAAATTCTTATTCATGTACATCATTCCTGTATGTTTGCATCTCTATGGGTTTGCAGGGTACAGCTGCACTGTGTCTTGTCTCCCTCAGGGGTGTCATGCAGGTGGTGGTAAGGAAGTTACTCAGTGGAGGTTCCCAAGCCTAATATCCATGTCTCTTGTAATACTGGGCTCGTGCAACCACGTCGTTGGAGTAGTCATCGTGGGTGGTGCCGATGTCCATCCTGTCATAGCTTTGGACGTTCCTAGTACCAGCATTGTAGGCAGAAACCCCACCTGAAATGAAACACCAAAAGAAGTCATACAGGCTTTAAAAAAATAGGGAAAATTCCAGCCTAGTAGACACTTTTACTGGTTTTGAAAGCTTTCACTTATCAAGACTTTGGAAAGGGAGAAGGCAGCGCTATAGGAGCTCCTCTGACTTAAGCAAGTAGCTTACAGTTATTCCTGAATCCGCTAAAATACTGGAAAGATACCTGAGTTTTTGTGTTCACAGTTATTTGCAATTTGATAAATTTACCTGGCCCAGCACAAGCCCTTCATTTGCACTGGGCTTCTTTAGAATAGAATAGAATAGAATAGAATAGAATAGAATCATATCATATCATATCATATCATATCATATCATATCATCATATCATATATCATATCATATCAAGCATCCTTGTAACTTCTCATTCAGTCTTGAAAGTTACTGCTCTAGGTTAAACCACACTCACACATTGCATTACCTTTGGCTGCGTATATGCTACTCCATAGGCCATATTAAAATGTATCTGAGGTGGCTGTGAAACAAACCCACCGTGGCACCCCAGCAGTCCAAGGGGGTTGCAGGGTGCAGCCTGCTTTGAAGGAGGCGGCTTTTCCACATTGCGCAGCACAGTTTTGCAATGCCTTTGTCAACAGAGATACAGAAGTGCCCATTCCATTCAAGTGAACCATGGATCTGTTTGTTAACCTGAAGGGCTGTCAGAGACTCCTCATGGTCAGGTAAGGAAAGCTCAGCCCTTATATAGACTACATTTCACATGTATAAATATTTGCCGCATGGTGGTGGAAATTCAGTACGGCGAAGACAAAACAGAACTGAAAAAGCTTGTCTTTTGCTGGTGAAATAAAAGCGCAGTAAAAAGCTAAGCGACAGCCTGTGGTTATTGAGGAACACGGGAACTAATTCAGTATGTTCTTATCCTAAAGCTTTTCTTCTTGCCTGCACAAAACCTGTGGCCTGTACCTTACCTTTCAGCTGTTGATCCCTTGTCCAGCGTGGGAACTTCTTCTGTATTGTCTTTATCATTGAAATAAGTATGTTTGTGCCCTGAGTAAGATGAGCTTCGCTGTTCCATGCTCCCACAGGTTTATGTGAGTTTTTGTCAACCTAGAAATATCAAAACAACAAAATGAAGTAATTTTCATGTTGTAATGGATGATATGTTTAGAGGGCTTTCTTTTATTTAGATGCTCTTTGTTTATCAGGTTTTAGTGGAGTATCAGCAAATACCTGCATTAAACCAAATCCATTTCCATTGTCACCCCAGCCGTTTTTCAGTACTTTCCCAGCATGAGATTCCCGGGAGATGATGCCAGCAATCAGGGCTGGTTCTACGCACAGTTTTTCGCCAACTCTCCTAATGAGTGTTTTATATTGATCCATAGCTCTCAGGTCCCGTTCAGCAATCGTTTGTGAAGCACGAACTCCTGTAATTAGAATAAAAAATAAAGATATTTGTATAATAACTTTTAAAACTCAGAGTTGTCTCTCACCTCTCTCCTTCTAATAGAGACAAAATTACATTGAAATTTTATTTGCCTCACCTCTGGGAGAAGGTAGCTGATTGCCTACAGAGATATTACACAGACTCAACAGCTAGTGTGCATTCAGGACTTTGGAAATACAAAGGATTTGGGATTATTGTGCCATCTGGCAGAAGAGGGATACTCACCACAGTAGGACAAACCCTCAGGCTTTGCAGTTTTGCAGGAAGCCCCAGAGGTTCTAATTCCATTTACACTGCCGTAGCAATTTGTGCGGCCCTGGGAGGCACCTGCAGAGGAGACACAGAAAGGCTTAAGTGCTAAAAACCTTTTGTGACCACAAGTAAAACTGAATGAGAGGCTGCACCTCAGGAGGACGAGCTGTGGGACACAGGATCCATGCAGGGCTGCCTCTGTCGCTCCGTGTTGTGGAGACAAGGTGAGGTCCTGCCCTATGCCCACCCATCCATCAGAGGCTACCCCTCCTTCTGCACCCCTCCTCTCAAAATTTTGGGGAAGGAGGTGAGAAGGTGCATCTCCTGCTTCCCAGCTGCAGAGTGTGTGTTCTCAGCTGCTTGGGGTGAGGCAACGAGGGACGCCAGACTTACCCAGGAGGGCCGCAAGGCTTAGCAGCATGAGCATCGGGTGCATGGGCTGGTTCTTCCTCAACAGGCAGAACATCCTGAAAGTCGGTCAGTTAGCATTGGCACACATGAAAACATGAATATACCTCACTGCTTGCTGAATAAGTGCAATGAAACAGACCTCATGGGGTATTTCTCTTGGTTGGGTAAGCAAAGCAATACACAAATGGAGTCACATCTCGGTATAAAAGCTCTCCTGCTCCAGCAGAAACCTGTTGAAACTGTTCTTGCTTCTGCTGGTCTTCTACAACGTCTTGATATATAATATCAATATAAATACTGATACCCCAGTATTTAATTCAGAAAAAAATAAAATTAGTAATGTTCTGTGCCCTACACTGCTGTACTCCCTTATTCACTGCACATATTCTATATACAGACTGCCTTTGTCACACCTGGACGGCTTTGCCTGAGTCTCCTGAGACTTTCTTCATAGTCAGAAATCAGCACTTTCAAGATGCAAACTGTCTAAATCATTGTGGCTCTCTACTTTAGGGTGAGTCCATACTCTGGGAGCACCCATTTCTGCTCACCGGCTGCAAGGGGAGTGTAGGTAGATAGTATACTCATGTATGGATGAAAGCCATCTAAATTTAGGTGTCCTAAATCCAGAACTACAGGACAAATCTCAGTATCCTTATTCAAGCAGAAAACCCACGCAGCAAAATGCTGCAGCCCCTGGGCTGCCAAGGAGATGATATTGCTGAAGGGAGTGAAAAGAGCTCCTGCCCTGAGCAGTAGTGCCTTACCTGCTTGTCCGCAGCACAGCTTCTGGCACAGGACTGAAGTCTGAGGAAGTTTGGGTTAAATATATAGGGAAAGTTACCTTCCGTTTGGTGGTAATCTGACACTCTGATGAAACCTATTGGGCTGCGGCTTTGTGAGACTTAACAGTATTTCTTTCTCATGTAAACAGAACCTACTGCACTATAGACATTGGCATCGTGGCAAGTATGTTCTGGGGAGTGGCAATTCCCAGATTTCCATAGGGAAAAAAAAACCACCTTATTTTTCTCTGGGTGTCTCTCCACCTACAGCTTATATTTCACATCCTACTCCTGGATGGAGCCATGGTGAGGGCAAAGCTAAAGACCCAGCATACAGCTGTTCTGCAGGTGTTTGCCCCAGTCCCATCCCAACATCCCAGGCTGTGTCCCTACTGCTCAAGAAAAGTGGGCTAGGACTGACCCTGGGCCGTTGGCTACATGGTACAGAGGGGCAGGCAGCCCTACCGCCTGGGTTAGCACTCTCTGGTGACACTGGCCATGTCCACACTGGTGACTGTCCTGGTTTGAGCTAAATAGAACTAATTTTCTATTTAGTGATTTAATTTTCAGCTCAATCTCTTCTAAGTGGCTGTACTGTCTGAAACTAATGGCATGTTTTTCCATGTTTGCTTCTACAAGTGATAATGCTTGTATGCTATGTAAACATGACAAGGCCACTGTCTCACCAGGGGTGCCATATCTGCACCTGCAGGAAGGAGCAGACCTAAAACTGACCAATGAGGCATTCCATCCAAAGGAAACAATCCCTGAAAGTATAGTCCATCTTCCCCTGCCTGGGGAGGGCTCCCATGACAGCGTGCTCTGCCAACATTCCTCATCAGCAAAAAAAATAATGATGCCTTGTTATTTCAGCTTTTCTTTTATACATATATATATATAATAGATTTTAATGAGTCCAACAAATCTCTGAAATGTTTCAGACAGCGCTTTACTGCAACATTTCTCTCTGCTGTGAGGGACAGAGGTTTCTGACATATGCCTGCTTGCAAGTAGAGAGACTGCAGTGAGCCAGGCGTTTCCAATCACAGAAACTGCATTTGCAACCTGGGGACAGAGACCAATGCTAAGGTTACTGCCATCAGGTTAGCGAGGGGTTATTTGCCTGCAGTTGCCCAAGTCAGAGGGTCTTGGAGCCCCTTCCTTCTGTCTGCCAAGCTCCTTGCCTGCCCTCAAGAGACATCTCTGCTCCACAGCCAGATTTCTGCACACTCACAACCCTTTCCCCACCACCTCATGTGCCAAAAATATCACAGGGGGAGGGAAAGTATTGCCCTTTGTGGGTGGGGGAGTCTGTTTGGTGGCTGTAGTCTCCAAAGGGTGTGCAGGGAGCAGAAAGCAAAGCACTGGAGGGCTTGCTGGGCACAGCTTTATTAGTGGTGGGACTGACTCATTCTGCCAATGCCTTCCTTTTCTAATCCCCATTTCCTACAACGAGTTTAATGCACAGGGTCTCATCCCACCCCTGATGGCATCTTCACAAAATGGAGCTGTTACACAAGGCTGGCTGTGATGAAAGGAGCATCGTGCTGCTCCCCCAGGGTGACCTTCATTATTTAATACCTGGGCAGAGGAGTGCCTCGTGGACCTGGCATATTTGTTTGAGAAGATTGACATTTTAACATAATATCTTGAAAATCTCACGGAAGGAGAAGCTGATAATGAATAGTGGAGTGGGGATTTCCCCCCACTTTTATTTGAAGCATGGCAAATAACACTGAGTCGGTTATTAACCAGTTGCTGTGGTCACCGGATTAGCTGATCCTTCTCTCTGCCCCCTCTCTCTGTCTTCTCCAAGGACCCCCTCAGGCTACACAATTTCACCTCTGCCACAGGGCTCATGCTTCCATGATGGGACCACAGCACCAGCTTTCCCAGCTCTCCTCTGTCAGCACAGTTTATTCTCCCCAGTAGTCTGTGGTCAGAGGAATAGGGTGACCCAAAACAATCTTATTAAAATGTTGCTGCTTTACCTCTAGAAGCAAAGTCTCGCTTTGTATGGAGAAGAGCTATTGATGCCGAAGTGCCACTTAGTATGCTAGGTGATGAGCTGTTTCAGTCCAGGCCCATGTGGGTCAGAAAGATTACTTCTACATTTTTCCATTCTCCCCTCTGGTTGCATCTTCACAAAGCCACAGAAGCACAGAGTGACCAAGGTTGGTGAGGACCTTGGGAGGTCTCTAGTCCAACCCCTTGCTCAAAGCAGCACCAACTTGGAAGCTAGATTGGGTTTCTTAGGGGCTTTTACTGTCAAGTTTTGAACACCTTTGAGGATGGAGATTCCCAGCCTCTGTGTGCAATCTGGTGCAGTGCTTAACTACTCACCCTTTTTTGTGAAAACCTCCTTTTCCTTTATGAAGCCCAAACTTGCCTTGTTGTAACATGTGGCTGTTGCCTCTGACCCTCTTGCTGTGCATCTCCAAGAAAAATATTACTCTATCTTCCCTATAAGCTCCACAGGGGTATCTGGAAATGTCTCCCAAAAGCCTTGTCTTCTCCAGGCTGAGCAGACATAGTTTGCTCAGCTTCTGCTTGTGTAACTTGTGCTCCAGCTTGGTGGCCTGCACTGGCTTGCAGCACATCAAGGTCCGTTTTATACTAGGGTGCCTAAAATTCAGCACAAGTGCCAAGTAAATGGGAGGGATCACTTTGCTGGACCTGCTGGTGATGCTTTTCCTTATGCAGACCAGGAGGCTGTTGGCCTTCTTTGCTGCAAGGGTGCATTACCCACTCATGGTCAACTTGTTGTCCACCAGGATCCTCAGGGCTTTCTTCTGCAGCCCCGCTTTTTAACTGGCATGTGCATGCTTTTAAACTCCAGCATGTACTGGTGCCCGGGGCTTTTCTGTCCCAGGTGTAGGACTTGGCAGCACTTGTAGTCGAATCTCTTGAGATTCCTGTCCAGTCTGTCCACATTCCTCTGACTGGCAGTACTGTCACACCGAGCACCTGTGAACTTGCTGGGAGTGCTTGTCTGTCCCACATCAGTAGTAAGGATTGCTGAACAGCACTAACTGCAGGATCAGTCCCCAAAGGATGCCCCTCGTAGCTGGCCACCAGCAAGACACTGAACTGTTGGCCATCAACCTTTGGCCACCACAGTCCAGCCAGCTCTTCAGCCTCCATATAGAGCAGCCTGACAGTCTTGCTACTGAAATAGCTTGGGTATGTGGTAAGTGGATGAAGCCTATCTATAGTACATACAGCAAGGGCCACGATGATCCAGTCAATAAATAGTAATTTCTGTAACTGTGCACATATCCAGACTCCTACTGAACTTTGTCAGTTCCCTGATCTGAATCAGCTGAGGTGTGTCTGAATAAGCAGGGAATTCATAAAATAAAACCTGATTTAAGGGACAGAAATAGGACCAATTTTCTCCCTGCCTGCCTTGCAACAAGAAACTTTTCCAGTTCTTGGAAATGGAAAACTTGTCTATATGAGAATTGGTGGTAAATTGACATAAAACACAGGAGGTCACATGTAAACAAGGAAAAGGACTGAAAAAAGGGTTTGGAGAGTTCCTTGCAGGGAATGCTCAAGCTGTTAGAAAAAGGTCTTCAAATACATCAAAAACAGCTATAGGAAGGTCAGTGCTGCTTAGTGAAAAAGGCATGTAAGGGGGGCACTCAGAGGTGACAAAGTCCTGGTAGTCCACTGTAACCTTTTTGTCAGTCTTTCTTGTGGAGGTGGTGGGGAGGTTCCCAACCTGGGACAGGTGATAGGAGTCAGATTAATTCAGTGTAAATAGTAAGTAAGTGCTGGAGCAAACAGAAAGCCTCCCTGTCAGTGAGTCCACCCTGGCCAGGATGACTAGGGGCACTGGGCTGTGCCACAACAGAGCAGGCAGTCTGGGCAAGGGCTCTGCTGCCCAGTGGTGTCAGTGCCAGTGTGCCAGGTGTCACCTGTGACTGCAGCACCAGCTCCAGAGGCGTCCTTGGGACCATGGACGGGTCCCCATCCTCAGCAATATAGGAAGGTATATGTTAAAGATAAGATCACCAAGGTGATGGGTAAACTTGGTCAGCTGGGAGATGGTCAGCTCAGCTACCATGGAAGTCAATCGTGCCTTGGTCCCTGGTGGTCTTCTGAGAGGATATCAGTGAGTATGTGGATAAAGGCCAGTAGGTGAAGTATAGCTGGATCTTCAAAAAGGCTTTTATAAATATTCAAACCAGCATTACCAGGGAACCTATGGCTGTGGCCTTGCTGCTCAGGAGGCTGTAGAGGCCAACAGCACCAGAGCATTCCCAAAACAGCTGGATGGATTCATGGACAGCAGCACCATATCAAGGGTGGACATGTGTTCTGCCACACCTCTTAAACAGCTGGGGATGGTGAGCCTCTACAAGGAGAATGGACTGCAGAAAGCAGCCAAGCTCATGTGTCCTCTTCAGGCAACATCTTCCCCAGCTGCTGCTGAAGTCAGACTAGGAGGGCAAATGACCACCACTGCAAACCACACAGTGTTTCTCACATTCATCTGACATCTCCAGTTTAAAGGGGGGCCAGTGTTGCCCTTTCTGGCCTGGATAAAAGAGGAGGTTGTTTTTATAAGGAAGAAAACTCCGTAAGATGAGCCTAGTATTTTGGGCTGTGGTTCTAAGTGTGCCCAAGGCAACCATCAGAGAAGCAGGAAACAGGTTGCTGGCTAGGAAATCCCAGCCCATTTTTTCAATGGCTAGCAGAGCAGAACAAACTCAGTTATTCACCACTGCATTGCTGTGGTGGCACTTCCCTTTGTTTTCCACATCTCTCAGAGAGAAAGACATGGATGTGTGGCCCAAATTGATCCAACTCCAGCATTTAGAGTCAGCCACCAGAGCAATCTCTGGCTCACAGCTGTGGTCCATGGGGTCTTGCCTTTGGCAGTGGTTTCCTATGGCTTCAGTTACTGCTCAGACAGGTTGTTTAATTGCTCCTTCTGCCTGATGTCTAAGACAGACACTCACTGCAGCCTCAGACTCTATAGGGATCCCTCCCTGAGCCACGGAGGGGTGGACACATAATGCCTGCAGCTTAACAAGGGGATGAGAGAGAGAATGAACAACCTCACATTTGCTGTTTGTTATAAGAAGCACATTGAAATATACTTCCCAATATTAACCTCAGCTGTAAAACCAAAGCACAGAACCCCAACAGAGATTATTTTGCTTCCCTGCCTGTAATTCATTGTCTTTTCAATTTGCTGACTGTGGATTTTGGTGCAGCGGCGTCGGCCTGGAAAGGTCCTTAAACAGCACCTACTGCATTTCCCTGCTCTGCACAGTGTGACATGCAGCTACTTTTACATGTTGGTCTTGTTTGTTCTTCAGAAGACGCAGTGAATGTTTTATTGCTTCATGACCCTGGAAGATTTTTGAAGTATCCAGCACAAGCCCGCTGCCAAACTCAGTGCTACTTGCCTTACCCTACAGGGGAAGTGAAGGACGTGGGGCATTGCCCTCCGTTTCTTTTGCATATTAGAACATCATAACTGCATCCTCTTTTTCTTTCCTGGAGAAAAAGAGCAACTCTAATTCCTTGTTTCCTGTAGGCTGTACCTTCCATATGAGTTTTGATCCTCCTAAGCGTATCTTTGGTGGTGCAACGCACCCAAACACCATAGCTGAACCTCACTGATGCTGACAGCTGAACAGCTGAGAGGATGTATCGGGTTTTCTGTGAGGGGTTTTTGGTTGTGTCTTTGGTAACGGGGGAAGCGCTATGGAGATAGCCTTTTAAGAAGCTACCGGAAAAGCCCCCCCTTTTCCTTTGTCAGACCCACCTCTGACCAGGACCAAGCCAATCAGCGCCCCTGTGAATTCATGTATTTAAGGGGGTGCAGGGCATGCCTCGCTCTCTCTGGCACTGGCCCTGACCAGTGCGCCCCCAGGTGTGGGTGGCATGGCCCTGGCCTTGCCTGGCTGAGCTTGGCCGGCCCCAAACACAACTTAAGCTTAAGCCCCAGTGCAGCTCCATCCCGAAAAAAAAAGAGAGAGAGAGCCGGGAACTCCAGAACCATCAGAAGAGACCTGCAGTGGAGAAAAAGAGTGGGGCCCGAGGAGAACAACTTTGAAGAACACCAAGGTCAATTGAAGGAAAGAAAGGAGAGGGAGGAGGACGAACCCTCCTGCAATCCATGGCAAGAGCTGGGTCGACTGGCCTGCAGCCCGTAGAGTTCACTGGTGGGGCAGGGCCACGTGAGCAGTGGCTGCCCCTGAAGAAGCCGTGACTCCGGGGTGCGTGTGCTGGAGCAGTTCTTGCGTGAGGGAAACTGCAGCTGTGGGCAGACCCATAATGGACTTTTGAAGACTTTTTCCCCTATGGAAAGGGGGCCACGTGGAAGCAGAGAGAGACACTGGGCTGAGTTTTTCCTACTCCTGAGGGGCACATGGCGTGAAAACCAAGTACAGCCCCCACTCCCATCCCCCTGCACCTCAAGGCAAAGAGGGAGGGGGAAGGTGAAGAAACCAGGAACAAAAGCTGAGCCCAGGAAGAAGGAAGGGGTGGGGGGAAGGTGTTTTGACTTTAAGATCTGGTTGCATCTCCCACTGTTCTACTCTGATGTTGGTAACAAATTAAAATTGTTTTGTTTTTATTCCTTATGATGAGTCTGTCTTTTGCCTGTGACCTGTTTAAGTGGTGAGAAGCCCTCCCAGTCCTTATTTTGACTAGCCCTTTTTTGGGGCATCGTGGTGCTCAGTTAGGCACTGGGCCTAAACCACAACAGAGGAGAATTACCCCAAGTGCTTCATAATACAGTGCTATGATAAAGAGAAATCCTCAAATGGGATCCTCTCAATTTTTTTCTTCTTTCCCCCCCTCCTCTGGCATTGCTGGTTTGTTTCCCACTGGACACACCCCCGCCCCAGCCCTTCTGGCAGGATGGTCTCCTGCCTGCTCCACCCCTGCTTGAGCTCCTTGAGTGTTTTGCACCTGTGTTTGCTTTATTTCGGTGCTTTGATTCCTAACAGGTTTTCATAATTTTTAACCATTAGTTGAAGTGCTCGTGTTCCCTTTCAGCATGACCGTCACCCATGGTTTGATAGCTCTTGTCCACCACTCATTTGCCAACCACAAATCTGAGAGAAGCTGGAGCTGAACAAACTGATGTGGCTCCACTTGAAATGCCTCACCAGTTTGGCCACAAGTTGCTGATAACCAGTGCTTTTTGTACTTATCTTAAGGCCCTTCATATATGAGGGCACTTCAGATTTCTGCTGACAGCCTTATCGAGTTTGTGATACGGCACAACCATGGCTTCTTTCTCGGCCACTTACCCAGTGAGATTAGGGCTTTGGTTGATCAGAGGTGGCTTTTTTCCCTGTCAAGCCAGGGTGCCAGAGCCTTCCTGACTGCTTCTTGCTGCTTTTTTGTCCCTCAGGTGCTCACAAAACAATAGTTCCATTCTTTACTCTAGCATCTTTATCAATGACATGGACAAGAGAATCGAGTGCACCCTCAGTAAGTTTGCAGATGACACTAAGTTGGGCAAGACCGTTGATCTGCCTGAGGGTATGAAGGCTCGCAAAGACACCTGGATAGGCTGAATCAATGGGCTGAGGTCAATTGTTTGAGGCTTATCAAGGCCAAGTGCCAGGTCCTGCACTTGGGTCACAACAACCCCATGCAAAACTACAGGCTTGCAGAAGAGTGCATGGAGAGCAGCCTGGAGGAGAAGGACCTGGGGATGTTGGTTGACAATTGGCTGAACATGAGCCAGCAGTGTGCCCAGGTGGCCAAGAATGACAACAACATCCTGGCCTGCATCAGAAACAGTGTGGCCAGCAGGGGCAGGGAAGTGATCCTTTCCCTGTACTCAGCACTGGTGAGGCCACACCTGGACTACTGTGTTCAGTTTTGGGCCCCTTACTACTAAAAGGTCATTGAGGCACTGGAGTGTGTCCAAAGAAGGGCAACAGAGCTGGTGAAGGGTTTAGAGCACAAGTCTTATGAGGAGCAGCTGAGGGAGCTAGGGTTGATTAGCCTGGAGAAGAGGAGGCTGAAGGGAGACCTTATTACCCTCTATAACTACCTGAAAGGAGGTTGTAGCGAGGCGGGGGTCAATCTCTTCTCCCTCATAACTAGTGATAGGACAAGGGGTAATGGCCTCAAATTGTGCCAGGGGACATTTAGGTTGTATATTAGGAGGAATTTATTTACTGAAAGGGTTGTCAAGCACTGGAACAGGCTGCCCAGGGAGGTGGTGAAGTCACCATCCCTGGAGGTGTTAAAAAGGTAAGTAGATGTCATGCTTAGAAACATGGTCTAGTGGCACACCTAGGGCTGGATCGATGGTTGGACTCAATGATCTTAAAGGTCTTTTCCAACTGAAACCATTCTGTGATTCTGTGATTCTATGATCTTCCTGGTCTGTGATTCCCTAGACCTTTCTTTCCCCTCTGATTCAGTTTTTCTCTTTCCTTGCCTGTGCTTTTGCTTTTTCTGATACGTCTTTTGGTGTTACATCATTCGCCTTGCAAGCTGCCTGGTTTGTTTGACCCTGGTCATGGGTCAAAAGGGTGACTGAGAGCGTGACCGCAGCAGCCCTGTGTACACCAGTCAAATGAGTAACTTCCAGTAACATGGCATGGGTGACCAGGAAATATCAGAGAGGAAAAACAGTCTGAACTCGGTGTTTGTCAGGAAAGCTTTTGCTCAGATCTTAAGGCAGTGTGCCAGTGTTAAACTTTCCTTAATTATTTACTCCTTCCTGCCTGATTATCAAGCAATTATATTTCAACTTATTTTCTGCAGAGATTTTCCCCATTCACTATGAAGTGCTGATACCCTAAAATAATATTTGCAACAAAATATGGAATTCCTGTAATCAGGATTGTAAAATAGGCTCAAAAAATAAATAATCCTTTGTGGCAATGCTGCACAAGCCAGTGGGCAGGCCTGCAGGTCCTGGGGTGTTGTTAACATAATGTGAAGCAGCAGCTTCATAGGTAACGCATGCAGAAGTTGGATTCCTGAGGAGCTCACAGATCTGCAAGGGTGACAACACCAGCAGCAGTGTCAGGGACCTCGCTGTCAGCAGTTGAGGGAAACATGAAGGGAACTACAGAAAGCATCACTGTTGTTGACGCTCCAAACTCAAAAAACAACTTTATACGCATAGACAGCAATGAGATTCCCCGTCCCATTTGAAGTTTATGTGTATCTACCAAAAATGCATTCATAGCTTTTACATAAGAAGTTTGTATAACATAGAGGTTTGTGTAACATAATGCACCAAAGACTTCAACCTATGAATTTTACATAAGCTATTTCAAGTTGAGGGGATCGAATGAAGTGATATGTTTCATATGTTTGTATTACAAAGTAATGGTTTTACTAAAATTATCTGAATATAGTGTAGAATTCACTAAAGACTAAATAATATATAGTTTAGTACCTGCAGTTGCTCAACACTGAACTGTTTTCTGTAGTCTTAAAAAAACCACCATCAGTAATGTTAGAGACAGCCTAGAGCTCCCTCTGGTCTCCAGAGATGATAAAACGAGTTTGCTTGCAAACACATTAATCATGCACAGCCCTTGCCATGTTGGTAAGCAGACGAGTGACTGACAAGACAAGGAGGATAGCATTAAAATTGCTCCACTTGCAAAAGCTGTCTCCAAACCAGCCCTCACGCTGCCTGCATTGACCCTGCCTGGCAGCCCAGGCATGCGTGCAGCCCAGCCACGCGTGCAGCCCAGCCTCGTGCTGCTGGGCACATTGCTTCTGCATGGGCAATGGTGACAGCTGGCAGAAAGGTGCCCTGATGCCTCCAAAATGGTTATTAAAAGGCTAAACGTCAATGTCCTTATTCACCTCTTCACAAGTTTGGGGGCAGTGACAAGGCTCGGGCTGCCTCATTCCCTGCCTCCCAGCCCAGCTCTTCTCACCCACCCCAGTCTGCAGCATCATTTTCCTCTCTCTGTTCTCAGATTGAGTTTTAGACCCATGCCAAGAATACCAAAAATGAGAAGAAAAAAAAAAGACTGGGATTCAACATTTATCTTTATTTTCTCTCGTATTCTCAGTTATTATTCTCAGTAAACCTAAATTTGCACCCAGACCCATCCACATTGAAGAACACTTTCAAGCAGAGTTTATAAACCCAGAGCTAATTTACTCCTAATTAGAAGTTGGGATTCCTGGCAGAGGGATGGATGCTGAAACATTTTTGACCTTGGAGGAAGCCCAGCATAAAGGTGCCAAAGCTGAAGCAGGAAAGGTTGTGGGATATTTTACCAACACTATTGTTGTGATACAACTCCTGGGGGAAGGTATGTATGGGGCTAGCTCCTGCTCAGAGGGCTGCTTGCTGCTGGAAAGCTGTTTTGCATGCTTGCTGTGGCACTTGCAATACTTCCCATATAGAAGACTTCCTCTGTGCAAGGCTGCTTTTCACCCTGAAGATGTCTCCAGCCCTACCACAGCTGTGAGCTCCCAGGGCTCAGGAGACTAGCAGAGACATGGTTAGCATTGCCCTCCGCAAGGCTAGCTGCACAACTGGTGCAGAGACCAAAGCCTTGGCAAGAAGTCTCTTCATTGCTCTGTAGCCAGCACAGTCAAGAGGAAGGAAGACTTTAACTTGGGGACTTCATCCCCCTGTTGGCCAGGGAGAGGGAAGGAGGTGGATAGAGGATATGGGAAGAGCCAACAGATGCCCAGGAAGAGCTGCTGGTGTGCCCGTGCCTGGGGTATTGCATAAGCAGCCCTGGGTTCAGCTTCAAAGGGGAAGAGGCACCTTCCTCACCTGACACTTAAACATGGCTGGTCTGTCCCTATCTGATTTTCAAAGGCCTCAAACTTGTGGTATCTTTTCCCCTGGAAGGCAGCACTGAACTCGCCCATCAGCAAGTGGGGAGCTGGGGTTTGTTGGAGCCAGCAAGGTGCTGTTGTCATTGCCACCAGCATCGGTCCTGCCAGGAGACCTGAGGAACTGCTCTGGGTGCTAAGATCACTACTGGGCTAGTCTATGTAGAGGAGAGGCTTGGTGACGGTGCAGGTTTATGAGCTAGAACCCATTTCTCTTAAAGTACTGGGCTCGTCTGATCACACTGTTGACATAGTAGTCATCTCTGTCACAGGGGTCGTCCTCATAGACCTGGAGGTTGCCCATTCTTGCACGGTAGGTGCAAATTCCCCCTGGAAATAGTCAAGAAAGAGTTGATACAGCATTATAGGTGAGAAATAGAGATTTAAATGTAAAAATTCCTAGCCAAAATGACCATGCATCTCACCAAACCTATGCAACCGCTGTGCTGAGGTCTCTCAATTTCTTCCTTCCCCAGTGGCTTTTGTTTGGTTGATTTCTACCTTATTTATCCACTTGACAGACATTTCACTTACAGGATGAACAGATAAGAGGATAACTTGAGACCTGTGCATGTTCACTGAGCACAATGCCTTTTCCAGGGAATTTAAGGAGGGCCTCGATCTCTCCATTTACCAGCAGTGACCCAGCCACTCAATGTAGTGGCCCTCTGTGGGCATTTGTCACTGAAGTCAAGGGACAATCTGCCAAGGCTGTGCCTGATACCTTTGCCCACCTCTGCATGGGGTACCTCCATGCCGCTGTGGTAGCTCCCACACTGGGATGGTTTCCCACTGCTTCCTACTGCAGCAAAGCTGCCAAGAAGCTTGGTGTCCCAATTCAGTCTCTACTCTGCAGGTAGAAATGTGGAGGCCCAGTGGACAGTGCTTTGAGCTGGGAGGCTGCATCTATATTCAGACCTCTTGCCAGTCTGCTGTTTTGGGATTGCCTCTTTTAAACTAGAAAACTCTTGGGTTTGTTTTTTTTTTGTAAGAGATGCTGTAAAATCCACCAGACTCATGCCCTTTTTCTCTTAAAAGTGAGACCAACAAATGCACAGCACTGGCATCACTCCGCGTGTCCCTTTCTAGTACATAGCCCACAACGTACCTCTCAGCTGCTGGTCCCAGGTCCAGGTAGGATGTCTTGCCCGTACTTCATTAATTGCAAGAACCAGCCTAGTTGAGCCCTGATTTATGTGGTCTTCACTGTCCCACACTCCAACAGGTTGGTATAGCTGCCTGCCAAGCTGGAAAAGTCAAGCAAGAAAATGGGTTTCCCTCTGAACACAACTACCACTGCAGCTTCCCCCTCTTTCTTTGTACTCCCAGGCTGTGACTCATGGAAGTGACCTTATTCGGGACAACACTTAGGCACAACCTTTGATGTAGAGGGAATGCATTTAAGTGCTGTCTCCAACACAGGAGAGTCCTTTGCTAAGGTCAGGCCCTGGGATATACACTACATTACTGTTGTGTTACTCATACTTATCACCCTGATGTACCTGCATCAAGCCGTACTTCTGCCGTCCCTGGTCCCAGCCGTCGTTCAGGAGGAGGCCGACGCGGCTCTCCTGCGAGATGATGGCAGCGATGAGTGCCGGGTCCAAGCACAGGTTTCTGGCTACTCTCTTAATCGGGATCTCGTATTTCCTCAGGCGGACGATGTCTGCTTCAGCAGTCCTCCGTATCGTGGCAAGTCCTATGGCATAGGAAAAGGCGAACTTACACACCCACCCCTTCAAAACCCTCTCTTTCCCCTTGAGTGGGTGCATCAAAGGAGTAACTCAAGTTTGGAAGAAAACGTAGCTACACCAAGTTGGGCAGTGGCACTTAAGGAATAAGCACAGCCCTATCGGCTCTGACTGTGGTCAGGGAGCTGCTGTACCAGTACCCAAGGATGATGAGGGGAAGACGGCAGCTTCTCAGCAGGTGGGACCACCTGTTCATGGTCCTTTTTTGTTGCTGCACCATTGGAAATATAGCTCTGGAGTTGGAAAAGTGAAATTTCAAATTGCATTTGAAAAAATTGAGAGATATGTTACTACTGACTGACAAAACTGCAGTAACAGCTACGTTGTTAGTCTATGTATAGACAGGTGGGTTGTTTTTTTTTTAAAGTAATTTGGGAACAGTTTGGAAATAAGCAAGCAGGTTCAGATCCATGCTGGGACACCTGCAGTCAGATGTCTGCCCTAGAGATGCCTATGTCTGAGATATGTGGCAATGTACCTGGCTGTCTCAGCAGTATGAACCTGACGTGGTCAGCTGTGCAGTGGCATGAGGCAATAACAGAGAGAAAGAGGGAAATGGAAAGGAGTTACCAAAAAACAGGTCACCCAGAGGTAAGGTGGCTACACACCTGAGACCTTCCCCCGCAAACTGTGTTTCTGGCAAGTCACCACTGGCCAGCTCAGCCGACACACCAGCACTCAGGACCTGGCTCTGTGCATCTTGCCTTCGAGCAGATAGGTCCAGGGATTTTGTGAGGATGCTGATGCTAAAGTCCTGGCTGATGAAGAAGCTGTTTTTACTGAAAAAGGGTTATACTGTTTCCCTTTGCTTAGAGGGTAAGGATCCTGACTATGAGACCTGAAATTTGTTCTCTCACTTCCCATCAGCTATGGAGGCTTCACAGCACCTGCCATTTTGGGAGAGGAGGTGTTGCTATCTCCCATTCGGCTAATTGAGTAGCTGCACCACATTTAATTTGGCAATGACAGAAGGCAAGGCATCTTTCTGTCAGGTACAAATAGGTTGACAAATAAAGCAGTGAATGATACCTACCACAGTCTGGGGCTCTTACAGGAGTACAGGAGATCGTGGGGGCTTGAAGAACACTGATATCACCATAGCAACTGTAACTCATGGATGGAGCTGAAAAATTAAATGGAGGTGTTTGAACACATAAGATCTCAGAGCAATTATCATACAGCGTGCTGCAAGTGCATACAAATCAAGCATGAGGGATTCATCCAGACCTGCAATCCACATCACCTTGTGTTGGGTATACTTGCATGGTTGCCACTGATCTCCATCAGTGACATTATCAAAGAAAGATAGAAAACAGAAATTTGTTTATTTTCTAATTGAATAGGTTGAAGTGAATGAATCTAATGACAATTTAGATGAATAGGTCTCTGCTCCATTAGGTCCAAAGGCTGGTGTGCGAGAGGGGAACCACAGCCTCTGCATTTACTTCAGACAGCTCTTCCCATTCAATGCCTCCCAATGTCCAGGACCCCTTGGATGATGGCTGGTGGTATGCAGCTGGGAGTGTCTCCTGTGTCCCTCCATAACTTGGTAAGGGATTAATTGAGGAGGATGCTTTCCTCAGCCTGGGAAAACTGCCCTGCTTCCTCAATACCTGAGGAATAAATAGCCTCCGTCAAACAGCTTGCCACATTTGTGAGATCATTTTGGTGTAGGTGGAGAGACCAGACAAGGTTAGTTGGAAAAATCAAGAGAATGTATGTCTGTGACTCCCTTTTGGTGTCAGTCCTATACCTTAGAAGTGCTAGTTTAAAGGACACGTGTGGGTGGCAAGCAGCCTCATATGGCAGCTGAGGACCTTCAGCCACACAGGGTTTTACAGCACTACACAGAAAGGGGACCTCTGGCCTGACCGCATGGCCCCTCAGTCCCTCTCCAAACAGTTCCTGGGGGTGCTTTCGACAGCAACCCAAACTCAAACCCTAACTCACCGACAAGGGCCAGAAGGCCAAGCAGGAGCAGTGCGGAGATCATGGTGATGGCTCTCCTCGGCTGCCCCAGGAGACCTGGAAACACAGCAGTTTACAAAATGTAGAGAGATCGGTGCTGATTTTCAACAGCCCTGTAGCAAGTGTTGGCTGTCAAAAGCTCCCACCCCGAGCTACCAGACAGGGATAGCATTAGCTGAAGACAGGTTCAGGAGAGGAGGCACCCTCTTCACAGCACGCTCCCCCACACCTCCAGCACAGGATGCAGCCTCCAGCTTCAGAGAGCAGTGGTGGGAGGAGAAGCAAGTGATGGGAGCCCCATCTGCTCCTTAATTCCTTCTTGTTCGGGTGGTACAGGCTCCTCCTGCATCTGAACATCTCTGTCATCTCAGGTGCCACTACACCGTCACATCGAGAGGCAAGGGCTGAGCCTAGGGACCTCAGGAGTAGGGAGGCCCCTGTCGCAGCCTAAGCCAGCAGGGATTTTTCAGCCCCTGTCACTTCATATCGCTTGCTCACACAGCCCTCCCTGAACACCCATAGTGTGTCTTTATGATGAGAAGGTGCTGTACATTTGCTTTACATATATATGTGTTTGAAGTCTAGTAAGTGCACACATCCTTTGCCTCTCTGTTCAAAAGGCAACAGGATTTTTGCTTGGCTTTTGGCAAAATGAGTTTTCAAAAATCAAGTAATATGACCCTTAATCCTCTGCTAAGAGCATGCAAGGCAAAGATTTTGCTGGTGAAATAATACTTCTGCATGAATTCATGTGTGTGATAATGGCAGCTAATCACTTTAGTAATAAATGTATCTGTTGTGCTCATGAAATCCCAAAATGTCATTGGGTAGTAGCTATCAACTAGAAAAAGCATTGACTGTGCTTGCCTTGCTGGTGAATGCATTTAAACTGAGCAGTTTTTATGGCTTACAAATTTGGATTTTTTTCTCCAAGAGGGTTTCAAATATCACACCACAAGTCTTATAGGCAATCATAACGCAATGCTATTAATACTTGAAAATGTCTTATTGATTTTAATGATGTGACCTTTTCTCTAGCCTCTGTTTCTACTGCAAAACAGACCGCATGGATGCACAGACACAAATAGTCCACCGCTGTAATTGCAAAGACTCCCTTGTCCTGAGCGAGCCTATTCTGGCCAGCAAATGTCCACAGCCAGAGCCGGGTACAGGCAGTAGCTCAGTTTGATCTCTAACACTGACACTGAGTATTTGCAAGCCCGGATCCATATAGCTTGACCCAATATCTATGAATTCAATGGAAAATCCATACAGGGCCCCATTGAAAGCTACAGGCTATAGCTGTTTCCACGTGCAGGAAATCGACAGGTTATAAAGCTTTACGTTATCAGCCTTTTTTCCCCCCTTCCATCACAAAAGTCCTCCCAGGCCTTAGGTAGAAACAGCATCATAATCACAATATTGACAAAATGCTAAATCAAAACAAAATCAAGACTTTTGGCTCTAAATAAATATTCTATGAGTGAATTCAGACTCACCTGTCTTCAGTCAGCCTTCCTCTGAGGCAGGTCACTTGATGACTTTTATATATATGCGTATGAAAAGGTACCCACCCTACGGGCTTTGGAATGTTAATTCCTACCCAGTGTGATGACGTTTGTTTTAAAATACAATAAGCAATATATATTAAGAGCTTAGAACTCTTAAGATTCCTTTCATCCAAAGATTTGCACAAGCAGTGGTTACTAAGACTCAGGACAACTCTGACAAGAAATAAGTACTGGTTTTCCTCCATCAATGAGCGCATTGATGCACAATAAATGACTTGCAGAAAGCATCACAGTGAATCAGTGGCTGAGGCCAGGCAAGAATCAGATCTATGTCTAGGGCTTTCCTTGCTTTGTATCTCAGATCAGTCTGGACACATTTCTGGAAGGGTTTTTGTCTTGTTTCTTCAATGATTTCAGATTGGCAAGCTTTTAACTGAGTATCATACTTAAATATGAATTCCAAACAGGACAAAAAGCATCTCACTGCTTCATTGCGTGCAGCAAGCCTGATTCAGGAGGGTGACTTGAATACTTTGAGAGCAGAGGCATGGTTTGACTTTCAGATTTGGAGAGGCAGGATGCTGCAGATGAAAGGAGGAGGAAAGGAACGGATCTCTCAGCAGCTGAAGCCCGTGGGTGCACACAGAGGGTCCCTGAAAGACTTGCACCACGTGGCCAAGACACTTTTTGTTTATGTAAAACATATGAATTGCTTGGAGATTGAAAGATGGTCTGGGAGGCCAATGTCCTCTAAACCTGCCTCCGTCCCCACATTTTTCTCCTCCCCAGACTCTGCCCAGCATGCATAAAGGCTAGGAAAGCAAGATATCTTTATTTCCAGTAGCTTTTTCTTCATTATTTAAAACATCACAAATCCACCTATTCCCTATTGCTCTCTTCTGGGCTTGAGACATGGTAGGTAGGAAACACTGTTTTGGCCAGATGCTAACTACAGGGTTCAAAACCAAGCGACGGTTATCTGTCTGTAAAGTGCAGAAAGTGACCAAGTGGGCCTTGTCACCTTAAAAATCAATAAACACAAATATGGACTTGGATCCTGAGGTAGTATGAAGGAGGGAAGCTTCACTAGAGAACTGAACAACTAGCCCTGTTGTTACAAGAGGGTTGAGATACGAGTTAAGGTAAGCTTTAATATAAAACTCCTTTATGTGGGTGAAATACGGAAATAATAGACAGCTTCCCAAAGATTACAAGGCAAGGTATTCATTTTTATGTACAAACTTGGTATCTCACTGTGGTATCTCAGACTAGACTATCAATTATTTTACTGAGGTTTAACATTTTAAATAGTAAAAGGTAATGTTTGTCATAATGTGAGAGTAAGAATCTATGTAGTATCTTTGGAAATAACAGGTAGAAAATAGAGACACCACAACCACAGTGTGGCTTTTATCCTTTCAAAAGGAAATAGTGACTGAAGAAATGCTGGAGGGGAGGTAAGTCAGAAGAAATGAGCTGGGAAAAGGTCAGAGTGCATGGACAGCTTGATGGCAGCAAACCCAGTAGATATTATTCATTTGCCTTCTATAGAAAAAGATAATCTGTATTAAAAAGAGAGGTGTTCTCTCAAATAGATTAAAATAATTTAGTATTAACATCCAGTTACCTTTCATAAAAATAGTATCATGCTAGCGATAATAAACCAGTGTTCCTGCTACTGAACTGTGTTCATGCTGTTGGCTTGAGACCTTTTTTTAAAGAGTAGCCTCTGACCTTAGGTAAGATTTCTTTCCTCATGCGTTGGCCTCTTGCTGATGGTCCTTAAGGTAAAGTCTTGAAAGTCACTGTTTGTCTTTGCTATGTATTTTCTCTCTCATTTATTACACATGTAATCACAGATTTTCTGTATTTCATGGTGCTGTCCCATGAATTCTTCATGCCTGCTCTGCATTGCTATTTATTTACTCACTGAATGGCAGATGTTGTAAGTACAATTATTTGTATCTGTGCTGCTGTAGGCTCTTAGGTCCCTGGGACAGATTCCTTATATTCACATTATTTCCAGTATAAGCCCAAATAAGTAACTATTCTTTTTAGCAGCATTATGAATGGGACTTTTTGTTGCTAAAAATCTCTTTATCCTCACAAAATTTGTCGACTGCCTTTTAAAGTGAATGCCGAAAGCAGGCAGCCTCTATGGAAACAAGGTCTTGCTTACAGACGTTGAATGGGGCAGGGGTCTGAGCCAGTGCACTTGTCTAAGGCTCCGCGATGTAAATGGGACCTGCAAGATGTTAGAAAACTCGATCTTCTGGGGCTGTAAACCCAGAGCATTGGATTCAGGTGAACCACTCAATGAGAGTATGCTGCATCTGTCACTAGTACAGCACAATTTCTCATTTTTATGAGAAATTTTTTGATAGGTTAAAGAGGGGATGAGGTAGAAGTTGTGTATACGACAAAAACAACTCTTTCTAAGTGGCCAGACTTCATAAACAGGTATCCAGGAATGTGCTGAAAACATTACCTTCTTTCATAACACTACTGTACCTCTTTTTATATTTTTCTTTATTATTCTCAGTATTTTGTTTAGAAGCACAAGTTTTTGGATTCAAACGACACTGCAAGACTCTCATTTAGAAGGCCAGCAAGTTGCTATCCCTCACGGATGACAGTAGGGAAAATATGTGAAAGCCATGGAAATACAACGTAATTATGAAACAAGTATTAAATTAAAAGGACACAAATGTTATAATTAAAAAACCTTAAAACCGCAAAAACAACTGTATAATTTTAAACCCATTTTACTGTTGTGTAATTTTTAAACATAAAGGATGCCAGTGCATACTCTCCTTCTGCTGTATTTTGGTCAGCACAGCGTGTGACTGGGAGAGAGTGGATAGAAAGCCAACAGAAGTGGAGAAGTTCACTTATCCAGTGGTATCTGCATCTTCTTAAGCTTAGGAAGCAGGAAAGCTTCCTGGTATTCACAGGGCATCCTGGCAATAAGCTTGCACCACAGGCACAGCTTCTCCATGGTCTTTTGCTGACACTGTTTAGTTACACTGAGCTAAACAGATTGGAAAGGGGTCTACAGGAAAGCTGGGGGAGGACTTTTTACAAGGGCAGGTAGCAATAGGATGAAGGGGAATGGCTTTGAACTGGAAGAGGGTAGATTTAGACTAGATATTAGGAACAAACTCTTTACTGTGAGGGTGGCGAGACACTGGCACAGGTTGCCCAGGGAAGCTGTGGATGTCCCCTCCCTGGAAGCGTTCAAGGCCAGGTTGGACAGGGCTTTGGGCAACCTGGTCTGGTGGGAGGTGTCCCTGCCCATGGCAGGGGGGTTGGACCAGATGATCTTTAAGGTCCCTTCCAACCCAAACCATTCTGTGATTTTATGATTGTATGACATAAAATGCTACCCAACAGAATGGCATTTTCCATTTGTTTTACATAAACTAGAAAGGAGTGCACCCAAGATCTAAAGCACAGCAAGGTTCAGTACCACCATTTTTTTCCTAACCACAGATTGTAACGTTTTTTTTCCCCTCATGCCAAACAATCTACCAGGGCGGTCTTTTTTTTTCTCCATTCCGCTTAACAGAGATGTGATCAAAATGGAGCAACCTTTTGAAAAGCACTGCATGTGCTATTCTCCTTCAGGTCGAGGGTGATATCATCACATTTCACTGGGCGGTAAGAATGCTATCTAAAATTACCTGGAACAATACTTGTACTAATTACTGTCTCTGTTGTGAGTTTCAACTCTGGTTTCATAACATCGGCAGGCAGATGCATTTCTCAGGTTGTTCCTTTTGTTTGAAATGTAATTATAGGTCACACCAGGTATTCACAGACTTTGTAACTGCTTTATAGGGAAGCTGCCCATGACAGCTGACACAGGTTGGATGCCTACCACTAACCAGCCAGTTAAGGATACATCTGTAGCATCATCCCAAACAGACCCTCTAGAGCTGTCTTTCCCAACTTTTAAAAGGGATACAGCCAGTTTTGTAATTACATTTTTATAGATTGTATTTTCTACATCTAGTATACCTGTAAGTAATGACAGCAAAGTTCCTTAAGCTTGTAAGGCATGAGGCTCTCAGTTTTCATTGCGTTCAGAAGTGAATGGGCCTCAATCTTTCTTTACGTAGCCTTTCTGAAGAATGAAGGCGGGCACTGAAATGACATCCTGCTCTGCACAAAACATCTCTCTAGCCATCTTGTAAAACAGCTGAGAATAAAAGTGTTTATGAGGGAGGGAAAAATTATTTTCTTTCTGCTCTCTAAAATGATAACTTTGAATTTTACTGTAGGAAAAGGGTTCTAGCAAAGAGGTCACTGGACTGGATCTTACGAGACCTCAGTTCACATCTCAGCTCAAAGATGCATCTATCACCTGAAGTGATTTATTTGAAGTCTGAGCCAGGAGAGGGTTTATGCTCATAAAGCACAAAACAAGGCACTGTCATGCTCTGAAGCTGTGTTCCAAGTTCTTGGCTGAGACATAATTCCACTCCTGTTTGAGTAAAAAGTGGTCCAGCCAGAGGAGCTTGGTCTTTATGTCCCAAAATCTGGGCTTTGGACTCTGCATTCCAGTGCCAAAATCTCTGGGTGAGTTTACAGCCCACTCATATATTTACACATAAAAAGTGGCTGCAATGCCCACTTTGTTTAAACCAGCCATGGCAGAAGCAAAACCAGTCTTAGAAGATAGGTTCACAAAGGCAGAAACCTACACTAACCCTCCTTTTCTGTAAATCATTTACACCCCTCATCAAGATGGGATGCCCACGTGTTCATTCTTCAGCCTGTTGAGGTTGTGGTGCCACACAGCAGAGAATGCCAGAGCCACGGGGGAAGTTGGTGGGAATTGAATAGAGCAGCCCTATATCACCTGTAGGGACACACTTGTATCAGCGTCCTGTTCCTGAGACTGCCTTGGTGTTTCATATTGAACAGCAAGGGAGGGAGAAAAAAAAAATCAACATAGTATTTTGTAGTAAGTGTGGGAAATACACAAAGTACTGGGAAACAGGAGGAAAACCTCATCTCCTCTCAAATCCAGAAACTACAAAATCACACTTCTGCTTGCTCCCTCTTTCTAGTCCCACAAGCCTGATACTGTGCTGTATAAAGCTTCAGAGGCAAGGGTAGAGAGGAATGCCACACTTGGGTACATTTTACAGCCGCTCACTTTGGCCATGCTGAAGTCTTCTGGATGCCTTGGATCCCACCCCAGGGCACCAGCTGCTGGAGAGGACAGACACACCTAATCCCAAAATCTGGACTCCAGGAAGAGACTGGAGCACCTAATTCTTGATGTTCCTAGGCCCTTCAGTAGAGCTAGTCTTGGTTTAGTTTCTCACATACAAAATGAGGATAGTACATTCATGACTCACAAGGATGTCAAACTAACATCTATTAATAATTATTAACTTTACAGATTAATCATGATAACTATTAAGAGCATGTGTGCTTGGCATTCATGATACAAAGCATTGAGGCCTGCCAACATTTTAGAAACCAAACAGGAAACAGTTCAGACTATTTTTCTAGGGCAGCACACTAACAAAAGAAATAATTGGTGATGAGGGAGTAGATCAGGAAGGGAATTAATTTGGTTTTGTGTGCTACAGTCATCTGATTTGCATACAGTGTCATCTTGGGAAAACTCAATGGTTACTGAAGATTGCATGGTTTCTGAAGATTGCATGGTTTGTGAAGCAGGTAAGTTAATTTTGAAGCCTTTTTTATAAGAGCCGCATGTTGAACTCATACCACCAGGCAGATGATGTCTGAACATGCTGTGTTAAAAAAGATAACGTAGATTAACAAAGATTGAACACCGAGTTGACACAGCTACATGGCTTGTGGATCAATGGTGGATATTTTTGGGCAGCTCAAGCCATGGCTGTAATTGCTGATTCAAAAACTGTAGCCTTAGCATATGCACCTCATGGGATCTGCAGAAGCAAGATTTCTTAACTACCCCCTTTTACTAACAAGCATGAAACATCTCTCAGCAGTATATATGCACTTAAAATTAATCCACCAAATTTGGGTGATGCTCTGGTCTCTCATGTACTGCTATAGCCAGTTTGATACGTTAAACTGATGAAAAAGGTAAGGGCATGCAGCATCCCATACAGAATGGTTCTCTTCAGGGGGACAGATAACAAGGAACATCTGAGAGACTGGGATGTCTTGGATCACCACAATCATAGGCTTAACACTGGAGGCTTGAAAGCATGATCCAAGAACAAAAGATCAGAGTAGCAATGTGAGCAATTACTTCAGAGCAGTAATTAGCTCAAATCTAGTGGAACCTATTTATTTATCCTTGAAAGGGGGCTCAGGGGTAACATCCCCCTCAAAGCAGCTCTAAAAAATTCTGCTGTAACATCAAGTCCCCTCCATTTCCGACACACAGAGAGGCTTGCCTGAAATTCTGGAGCATAACCCTCACTCTTGAACTGGTGTATACAGCTCTTCTAAAAGACAGATGAACCCACTGCTGACAGAATTCCCTTTGAAAAAGTGGAAAACACAGCTATTGAGTATGCAATGAGTACAAAAGCCGATGATTTCTGCACCAGCTTGTGCTTGTGTGCGTGCGTGCGTGCTGGAGAGACAAAATAACAGCATCCATCACACTGGCTTGAGGACACTGGCTTTAGTCTTACATGGAAGACAAAGGGTTGACTTTAGAAACGGTACTGTTTAAAGCCCAACTGTTTTGTAGAAAAGCATTCCTTTAGAATTTCTGGATGGGAAAGAGCGCAATGTGGATTACTTGTAAGAGAGGACTGGAAGGCATCAATTCACCTTTTAAGTCAGCCTCTCTCTATGACCCCTATCACACTTGCACACAATCCAACCTGCTCATGAGGTGTGAGAGTAGCTGCTCTGTTCTTGCCCATTCCAGAGTTTGTTTCTCATCCCATCTCTGTCAGGGACCAGACTTCTCCACACTTCCCAAATCTCAACTCAGCACTTCTAGGGAGATTGAGCAGACCATCACAAGCATAGTGTGGGATCAATCAGCAATCAAAGAGTGCCCAGACAAGTCCAAATAATCTAGCATTAGGAGCTGAACAGCACTGATCTTGTTTGGTTATTGTTGTCCTCGTGCATTTCTTTAATGATTACTTCATCTAAGCATCAAGCACAGACCTAAGCACTAGTCATTACTAGAGTTACGTGCTGAGTTCATGCATAAGCCCTGTAACTTCAAAAGCTGTCTGTGAATGTTTCTCATCTCTTGATTGTGTAATAACCTTTCATGGCTAATGCACACCAGACCAGGTACCATTCTGTGATTAGCCTAGGCTCAGGAACCTTATTCAGTCATGTCCTTACATGCCTCATCTGTCTGCTGTAAGCAATCGCATGCAACCTGCATCCTTTCTAGATATTGCATATCATCATCATCACCACCATCTTTTCATCTATCAACTGCATTGCCACTAAATCCCTGTTGAAAAACTCAAGCATTAAGCTTTTCAAGCCTGTGCAGCTGACATTTTTTTGAGTCAGTGTTCTCTCGTTTGTTTAGTCTTCTGGTGTGCTGACCCAGGTCTTACTATCTCGGACACTTCACTATTTAATCTGCACTGCAAAATTACTGAGCTCTACCATAGAACAAAATTTTGCTCTTTACTGCTCAAACTAGAAGAATTTTCCAGTTTTTAAAGAACCCAAGTTTCAGCCAAAATAAAATTCTTGGATTTGGATTGTCCATCTCAAGGTAATACATTCAGGAAGAATGGAGATTAACGACAGTTTTAACCTTCATTCAAGACAAAAATGCAGAAAGCAGACATGCAAGTAAAGAATTGAAGCAGACAGATCTATGAGACTGCTACTTCAAAATAAATTTAAACTTACTAGTACAAACAGTCTCAACTTCCCCTTTCACACAAACCATGCATTCCTGAAGACTCCTTGTATCAGCACTGGTGTGCGTGCAGCTGTGTTACAAGCCAAATGAAGGAAGAGGTCCAACTGAAGATTAACCTAGGAAAAAATCAGCAGCTTAAAGTGCCATGAAACCACAGACTCCAACTCAGATTTGCACTGAGTTGGTAATGGGGCTATTCACACACAGAACCGAGTAACCTCGAACAACACACCCTGCTGGAATCCTGGCAAGCCCACAGTGTTTCTACACAGCACGCGACCACGTTAGACATGATTTTGTATTTCCACAGCCTATTCAACATAATTAGGACTCAGAGGTGAGTCCCGATAAGTCATTCTTAGAAATACTGTTGGAACACTGGTTTCCTAAATTAAATGTCATGGAAACAAATGAAAGAAAAAAAAAAAAGCACTTTCTAGTGCACTTGGAGAGTTTGTGCATTAAAAAGATTAACTTGGAGCAAGCCTCCTTTATGCTTCTAGTAGATTAATGGGCAGCTGTGCCCATCTCAAGCTGATTGCCTTCTCAAAACGTTGTCAGAATGTTAGACTGGACTGTAAGTAGTTTTCTAGAAATCTAGAAAGAGCAAGTGTAACTTTCTGATGGATGTTATTAAAAGAAAAAAAATAACCCATAGCACCTAGACCACCTTATTTGAAAGGATGCAAAAATCAACATTAGAATTAAAATAATTTTATTTCAATGTACATGAACAGAAACAAAATATAATTTTTTAAACTTACTTACAGAGATAATATTGCTGGGCTGGCCCAATCACAAGTGTTCTTTACTACGAGGCAGAAAGACTGACTAGACCCACTTCACTGCTTTTTTGGGCCAACTGGATTCAAAGTACCACCTCAAAAGGGTCCTTCAGCACACAGCAAACTTTTATTTTAAAAAAAAAACACAAAAAAACCCAAAACAAAACAAAAAAAAGAAGAAAGAAAACTCATCAAGTCTTCACCTAGCCAGAAATATTACATTGTATTCCAAGGAAGATCTCCCTTGAAAATTCTGCCCATTACTGAAGAACAGTACACAGTATGCGGCACTATATCTAAGCTTAACGGATCAAGGTTTCTCCCAAATGCTTTTCTCTATTCTACTCTCTTGTACAAAGCATCTGTTATAAAATCCACACATTCAAAACCACAGAATTATACAAACCTGTGAACAAGGCTGTTTTCAATATGCTTGTTGCTATGTGCTATTACCTGCTGTATCAGCTTTAACATGCAGCGTACATAGATGGTAAAAGGGCATTTCTCTTGACCATCTATTTCAGAATTCACAGAAGTTACCACTGTTGTTTACAACTTCTAGTGCAATGTAGTTAAGTTATTCCTTGTCATCATATGGCACCATAAGATAAGCAATCATTGCTTAAAATGCACAATTCCTTTACTAGTCATTTTGTGGTGCTTTACTGATAAGTAATAATAAATTTTAAAAGACAACTGGAAGAGGAACTGATAGGGAAAAATCTATTCAGAAAGCATCTATAATCTCCTTTAATAAAGAAAACGAGAAAAAAAACAAACCTGGAACTGTCAGGTTCAAGGAAAACAACAGGAAGTAGTTCTCCACACAGCCCAGTTAAACTGTGAACTCCTTGCCATATGATGCATATGCCTGGATACCATGAAGATTTAAAGAGATTTTTCTTCCATTATTTTAACCAGCAAATGCTCTCAGATACAGAGTTCCCTAAGCCAGAGATTGCTTAAAGTATATTCTGGAGAAGCACTGCTATCTGCTCACCCTCTTGTTAGTCTTCCTTGTGCTTCTGCTTTTGGCCACCGAAACTGGATGCTGGGCCAGAGGGACCTTTGGTCTGACTTGGTACAGTTGTTTCAAACAGTTACTTCAAAACACTTCATAAACTTACACATGAAACAAAGTTAATCATTTGTCATGTTACTTAGTTAGAAGGACTCAGACTTTTGAATGACAAATGACTTCCAAAATAAGAAAAAAAATAAGCTTTTTTCTGCTATGACTCAGTTGTATAAAACTGTATAGAAAAATGAGCACTATGTGCAAATGTAATGAAAAGCAGTAAGCTTTATAAAAAACATTCTTAGAAATGTACCAAGCATAAACAAAAGATGATTTACAAATATATTTAGCTGTTCTTCTAGTCATCATCAGAATCTGAATCGTATTTCTTTCCTCTGATGGTTCTCTTATCCAACTTCGTAAAGCTTGTCCCAAATTTCTTTTGACTTTGAAAAGGTGGGTCCATCAAGTTTCCACTAGAGGAAAAGAGTAAGACATGTTGATTAAAGCTGTATTCACGCAGACAGTAAGTAGCATCTCTAATTACCTTTTTCCTCCAGAAAAACATTGCAAGAGAACACAACCCCTGAAGCCACCCTAAGTAGCACTGTGGTGTTGCTAGCATAGCACATCCTGGACAGGATGGCCTACATAACCACAGTTAAGACATAAGTGTGAGTGCAAACAGCACCTAAGAGTAGAGCTCTACAGAAAAACCTGCCTGAAAGGGCTTCTGCTGCACACTGATCATGCTAAAGACAACTACCTGTCAGATTAAACAGTAACCACAGAACTATAGAGACACTTTTCTAAACAAATGAGGAGCCAGAAGTACAAAAGAAGCTAAAATTTTGTAGCAGGGACTTCAGTGCAGGAACAGATGAGTCAAAACTGGGTTTTGTAGTGCCAGAAGTCACCCTGTACTCTCTCTGTCTAGGCCAGACAGAGTAGCTTCCCCATCAGATACTAGTGGACTATGGAGGGACACACACCTCAGTGTGCATGTATGACCCTATGGGGCTTTCTAATCAGCGTGTAGGTCCATGGGTTGTTGGGAGCAGATGTTCAAGAACGCTGAAGCACCCACATGTCCTACAGCAGGGGTACACAAAGAAGGGAATCCCCTCCCCTTGCTCAGAAAAGGACATAGGTGCTTTCACTCACATGACCTCTGAGGAGTTTGCATCTAAGTGTTAGTGTATGAGTGAGCAATTAGAACCTTCTGAAATAAGCTATAGGAGGGTGTTTAAAAATTCATAGGTATTAACATTTCGTAAAAAACATTTTGCTGATATTGATCCTAAATGTACAGTTCACCGATTGCCAGTTAATAACATGTTACATGTCAGTAATAAGTCAACACACCACTTTGGTCAAAAAACGTGACCTGAATAGTTTTTCCTTTAAATACAGTATATCCTTTCACCATCTGCTATCCCACAGGTTGAAGGAAAAAAAACTATTTCCAGGCTCTGAGGAGGACTATCTCCTTTTCAGGAATGCTAGAGAGCGGAATATTAAATCCAGAGCAGTGTGGAAATGCAACACTTGTACATAAATGGTTATCTCCTTGAATGGACCTCCTGAGCTGTGCAGACATTGTGACTCAATGGTACCCTGCAAAGCCAGGGTACCAAACTCAGGATCTGGCAAAATGAACAAAGATCTAAACAATACCTCTGGCTCAAAAGGAGCTAAGAGCCGAATACACACTGCTAGTAGAGTCAAGTAAGAAGGAAAATTACACAGTGAGCCATGTGCTAACATTTAGTGAATTCAATGCAGCTTGGTAAGACTCTGCTGAATGATTTCTCCTGTAAAAGGCTGTTGCTGTCCAGAAAATTGTAGATGTGGGAAGAAACACAGTGACCAGGGATGAGGAAAAGGCTGAGGTACTTAATGCCTTCTTTGCCCCCCATCTTTAGTAGGAAATCCAGTAGTACTCTGGGTACTCAGCCTCCTGAGCATGAAAACAGGGATAGGAAGCACAGTGAAGGCCCTATAATCCCTGCGGAGGTGGTTAGCGACCTGCTACACCACTTAGATATACACAAGTCTATGGGGCCAGATGGGATCCACCCCAAGGTCCTGAAGGAGCTCGCAGAAGTACTCACCAAGCCATTATCCATCATTTACCAGCAGTCCTGGTTGACTGGGGGTGCCCCAGTTGACTGAAGGCTTGCAAACGTGACACCCAACTACACAAAGGGCAGGAAGGGGAACCTGGGGAATTACAGACCTGTCAGTCTGACCTCGGGGCCAGGGAAGGTGAGGGAACAAATCATCCTGAGTGCCATGGATGTTGTCTACCTGGACTTTAGTAAGGCCTTTGACACCCCTGCTGTCTTCCACAGCATCCTCCAGGAGAAGCTGGCTGGGCACGGCTTGGATGGGCATAAGCTTTGCTGGGTCAAAAACTGGCTGGATGGCCGAGCACAGAAGGTTGTGGTGAATGGAGCTAACTCCAGTTGGCGACCAATCACAAGGGGCGTTCCCCAGGGCTCGGTTTTGGGCCCAGTCCTGTTTAACATCTTTATCAATGATCTGGATGAGGGGATTGAGTGCTCCTTCACTAACTTTGCAGATGACACCAAACTGGGTGAGAGTGTTGACCTGCTCAAGTGTAGGAAGGCTCTGCAGAGGGACCTGGGTAGGCTGAAGCATCCTGGCCTTTATCAGAAATAGTGTGGCCAGCAGAAGCAGGGTGGTGATTGTACTCCTGTACTCAGCATTGGTGAGGCCGCACCTCAAGTACTGTGTTCAGTTTTGGGCCCCTCACTATAAGAAGGACATCGAGGCACTGGTGCATGTCCAGAGAAGGGTAACAGAGCTGGTGAAGGGCCTGGAGCACAAGTCCAGAGGAGTGGCTGAGGGTGCTGGGGTTGTTTAGTTTGGAGGAGACTGAGGAGACCTTACCACTCTCTACAACCACCTGAAAGGAGGTTGTAGAGTGGAAGGTGTTGGTCTCTTCTTCCATGTAACTACTGACAGGACAAGAGGAAATGGCCTCAAGTTGTGCCATGGTTAGTTAGGTTGGATATTAGGAGGAATGTCTTTACTGAAAGGGTTGTCAAGCACTGGGAGGTGGTAGAGTCACAATCCTTGGACGAGTTCAAGAAGCATGTGGATATAGCACTTCAGGACATGGTTTAGTGAGCATGGGGGTGTTAGGTTGACAGTTGGACTTGAACTCTTCCAACCTTAATGATTTTGTGATTCTGTGAATATACATCCAAGCTGCCTTTGACTCATCTGCATATTTGCTTATTACTGAACTGGGAAGTGGGTATTACTACTTGTTTTGAATTACAAATTTTCGTTTCAGTAATTTCATCTGAAGTTCAACAGCTACTAAGCTAAATTGAACAGTAATTTCTTTGTGTTTAAGATACAACAATAATTCTTGCCAAAATTTGGAAATTAGACATTGAAATATAATGAGGTTAAAATAAATTTAAAAAGCCTAAGGGCTTTTAAATTTTAAATTGTGCAAAAAAGCACAATTAAATTAAAAAGATTATGTTCTAGCCACACTAGAAAGCAAAGCAGAAAGTTCTGGTAAATGATTGCTCTGTAGTCAGGCAGTTATCTTCTACTGCCTTCTACCCTGTAGTCTTACATGTGGGATTTATGATGATTATATTGTACTGCTACACAAGAATTTGCACTTCTGCAACTTACTTTCACTTTCTGTACCGTTCATTGGAAAAAAAACATATTAATGTATGGACTAAGATGCAGTTTAAGGATGACTTGCTGAGTTTTCTCTGAAGTGGATTAAAAACACTCAAACTTCTACTGCATCACAACTGTGACATCTAAGCATCTACAACTGATTTAGAAAGGATTACACCAGATGCGTGACTGAGAGGCCGTATCAGAGCAGTGTAGCTACTCTACACGCTGCAGGGCAAGAACTCTGTTTTTATTACTGTCCAAAAAGGGCAATGTAATGCTCAATATAATGTCTCAATACTTTGCCAAAGAGATTTTCTCCTTTCCTTTGCCCAAGGACACAGATTAAATAACTGCATTAAACTCTGTGCGTCTTAAGCATACAACATATCAGTCAAAGTTACAAACTTCTGCAAATTCTCCTGTTTGTAAGCGTGTTCTCCTTGCACTGTATCTGAAAATAAAGCAATTACAAAACAATTACCTGTAATTAATTACGCTTGCACAGCCTAATCTCCATTCTAAGGTCTCTGTAGTAAAGTCGTCAGTGTTACCAAGATCAGTAAAGCCCACAACATAGTCTTGTGTTTTCCCATCTTTTACTAGTGCTAGAGTGGGAATTACTTTAATGCGCAGTCTCTCGCACAAGAAAGGAGATTTTTCAGCATTTAATTTCAAGAATTTTGTCTCAACATGTTTTTTTGCCAATACAGTCAAATGTTTGTCCATTATTTGGCACCTGTTAAAAAAAAAAAGAAACATCAAAACATATAAAGTGTTAGAATCAATAAGCTGAAAAACATGTATTTTAGAGAAAGTTCAAAAGGAACTACAAAGACCTGGTTCTATCACGCTAATTCCTCAGATATGACCTTTGTAATTAAGGATTTTGTTTCAAGAAAAAGTGTGTTTCAAAGGTAGCTGGATTTAATGGTTATCAGAACTGCACAATTACACCATCCATTTCTCTTATTTCTTTTTAATTACTCCTACATACACCTGAAAGCCTCTCTCACTTCTTGAGGCCTGCATTCATTGATAAAATTTCCCTCTGTCTTCTTTTTGCTCTAGCTTCACTGCCTGTCAGCTGGAAAAATTTCTGTATAATTACTTCACATCTTCAGAAGAATTCAACTTGTTACAGCATTTTGGTTTTTTTCAGTCAGTACCTCCACAACCGAGATGCAGTAACTCACTGTAGGAAAAACAAAAAACCAAAACCAAACAGACCACAAATCAAACCAAAACAAAGTCATTCGCACAGGCTGCTTCAGTAGCAGTATAGGCAAAAATATTTCACTTTTCTGCTGTAATAGGAATAGGAGTGAGCATACAACTATTGTTTCTCAGCTAAGAGACAGTAACATGAACCGGTCAAAATACTTGTCAGATGGCAGAGATCTGTGGACTTGTCACCTGCAATCTCAACTTTCTGCATTGTCTTCTTTAAGTGGTTTGGCTTAGCTGCAAGAACTCTGTGATGTGACTGTCCTTTTTAATTTTTAACCAAGTATATAAAAAAGCTGGAGTGGGTAAGGAAGAAAGCAACCTGATATTGTGGTTGGTAAAGCAGACACACTAGCTTCAAGCTGGTTGTGAGCATGACACATCTTTCAAAGAACTTTCTCTAAAGTTCTTTCTGCCATCTTAAGTCTACAGACTTTGTCAGTTCAAGATGCAAGAGCCAAACCACCTAAACCTGTTCTAAGTTACTTTATTTGCAGAGACAGTCTTTCAACTTCTTTGAGTAAAAGCTGGCCAAATACAACTGCTTTAGATATTTCTGAATAAAAAAAACATATAAAAACTTTAATAAAAAATTTAACTTAGAAAATGTAGGACACTGCATAATCCAGCAGTAGACACTAAGTGTCTACACTTAGATAGTGTAGACACTGCATAATCCAGTTTTGGCCTCTTTTAATTTCTCACACTGAGGTTGTTTCAGTGTATATTCTATATGCTATAGAGAACATAACACCTTGGAGGGGGGGAATTCCCACCCAACCAACCAAAAAGAGGACAGCTGGCTCCTCCTTCAACAAACTACTCTACTTTGCAACTGCATTTTAGCAGAAGACACTGAGACAGATCCACTGAGGAGCAGCCTACAACCCAGAACTTCTGAAATTCTTCTTAGGAAGTGGGAAATCTTATTTTAGGTTCCTATTCTGAGTCAGGACATATTCTCAGATCTAGGTCTCTCACATGCTAAAAAAGTGACATAATTACAACAACACAGGCACAAAGGGAAAGCAACTGCAATTGGTACCCACACATCCTTCCAAAGTAAAAGGTTACATTCTGAAGATACCTACCAAAAATTAGTTTGTATTTTTATTTTTGTTTACCAGAACTATCCAGTATATCTCTGTCTGGAACAATCAAATTGATGTTTTAGAAATGCTGCTCCTTTATGATCATTGTATTTACAAAACTGGCTCCCCCAAACTAAATCAATAATGAAATACAGCACTCTCAAATACTGTCAAAAAAGTTATACATTTATATTCTAAACAACTATGCAACAAAGTATCAATCATTTAACAATGTTAATCACATTAACTGGAATGGAAAAACAAGTATTAAAAAAATCAAATGTCTCTAGAAGGGAATGATTTGGAAAAAGAATGAATTTGAATTCTTCTATTTATTTATGGAATTTGAAAGAACAAAAGAACATGTCTGGCTTTTTAGACATCTATGAACAAAAGGTTTCTTGAGCACAGCTTATTTACTATACCTGAACGTTGTATCTCTATAGAAATGGCAAACCACATTTTTACTTTCTTTGACTTCTTGGAAAAAGTCTCTCTCACTTGGGATTTCTCTATATTCTCCATGTCCTTTTGAAAGCCACTCCTTTTAGAAAACATAAAAGGAAATAATTAGTACAGAGTTTGTTAATCCTGCATCTGTCATGAAAGCTTCACAATTTTTTAAAGAAAACTAAAAGAGGGGAGCCTGCACTTGAAAACCATTTTGTACAGTAACAGAAGGAGAAACAAATTACTTCCCCCTCCCCTTTAGTTCAGTTTTGAAAACACACAAATGCCACTGGGCTACACAATACTTTTGGGTTCCCTCTTTCTCAACAACAGACAGGTGGTTGAGGAGTAAGGCTACTGTACTTAGTTGGAAATAAAAATCTTGTACAAAGCTGCATAAATCTCTGCAGTGCAGCCTCTCGGTAAGACTAGAGTAGTTCAAAGAAGAGCAACAACAGAAAATTCTCAGCATCTGAAAACTGCTAATCGACAGCCTGGGCTACTTGCCCTAAAGTGTTTTTGTACACTCAGGTAACTCTTGTCTAAAAGTGATTCAAGTCATTCCATGTTTTAAAATCGCCTACTAACTCACCTGCAACAAATGATATTTATCTATCAAATATACACTGAAGGTATCTTAATTTGAGCCAGGCTTCCAGAAAACAAATGCACACCATCAGTCATAAAATGTACGAAGAAAAAATTTCACAAGCTAAATTTTACAGGCAACTTCAAAAAGTGCCTGATTAAATATGCAAATAGAGTTTAGAAAAAACTAATATTCTAGATTTTAAACAAGTGGACTTAAAAAAAACTCAGCTTCCAAAATACTGGAAGTTAACTGTAATGTACTAAAACAAGTACAGACTGAGCTAAATGATTAGAAGTAGTGCAGTTTGACAGAACTTGACAAAATACTTTAGTTTCCAGTGGGGATAAAAAAAACCCAAACCAACCCCAAAACAATGATATATCATTGTTCTTGATCTTGCACTTTTGACTTAGCAGAGTTAAAAGTTTCCAAGAAAACCAAAAATACCCTGTAAACTAAATCAGAACAAAGAATTTCCTGAACACTGTACACATTAAAAATGCACAGAAGTATGAGCACATGAAGAAGTTATCATGATGCAAATCAAGAACTGACTTATCTTTCAACAGTGGATTGCCCTCCCCTCTGCACAATCCTACTCCAGAGTAGTGTGGCAGCTTACTCCTTTTACTCAGTAGTATCCTGTTTCAAATTTGCATTTGAAAATGCATGAGAACAGTGACTTAAGATCAACAGAAGTGAACAAGATTTTGCATGAGAGTTACTAGATGTTCACATCCAAGAACATCCCAGTATTATGACTTCTGACAAACACTAGAATCTAATATAAACTGATCTACTGAAGACAAGCAAATAGCATGCCACTTTCTCTACTTCTGTGTTTCGAGAATCCGAGTCACTAACACTGCCTGTCCTCCAGCATCCCAACCATGCCATGCCATTTTACTGCATTCCCGTTCCAAAGCATGGCATCAGCTTTTATGGGTTCCACCATAGCCAGAGCATTTTCTTTCAATGCATCCACCTCCCCCCCAACCCAATCTATTTCTTTGTTTACGTTTGCAGTGATGGAGTAAGCTAAGAAACCTTTGGCTTCCCTATTTACAGTTCAGGTCAAAAACAGTAAGTTACCAAATTTTGATGAGAACTATGTTCAGAGAGAATTTCTGGGGAGCATAAAGCCTACAATTTAGCATGAGGTATCAGGGACCAAAGCAGAATTTCTTTCCTGCAAGAAGAGATGTGCAGTCATACACAGACAACATTTCATTGGGTTAGAAGAGGTGGGACAAATTATTCCAGTCTAGAAAGAAGAAAAGGCCCTGAATCATTCTTGTACAAAATACCTTCAGAGAAAAGCATGCATTGCTTGGTATGCCATACCTAACAATCTCCAGAATTCAGAAGCTTAAGGAGCCTAAAGGCTTATGATTAGGTTGCCTACAACACTTATGCTTCCAGACAGCAATATTCAGTGAATAATCTTTGTACAAGGCTCTTTATCCTATACTTATTGTAAGCCATCGCAGAGGTTCTTCTTTCCTCCTGCTAAAAACCATGAAACATGGACATATGGACAGACAGACACTTTTCTGGATAATTTAAACTTAATAAGCATGGAAAGGTGAAGGAGGAAAGAAAAAAAACCCAAACAACCCCAAAACACTTAGCTCACATATGCAACCTTCCCTAGGATTTCCAAAAAGTCTGTTACACTGTACACACCAAGAATCTGTATTATTATGGGAATTACTTGTTTCTGCTGCTGGGCCTTTTTTAGTGCCTCAAGCCTCCTTTGTTTGAGGCATTCCAATTCATCTTCGTCCATTTGGTCCAGCTTCTGCATTTCAGTATCCAGATGTTCTTCTACAATCTTGGTAGTCTGAAGTATTTCATTCTCCAGAACTTTTTGAAGTATTTCAACAGAGGTATCAGCAGCCATCTTTAACTAGAAAGTGATCTGTTCAGAGCTGTGGAAATAGTGATACATAGAATTAACATTTATACAAACACTTAATTAAAAGTCTGACCTCTCTTACTTGTGGTTCATGCTGCAGAGAAACAAAATGCTGTGCTTTCTGAAGAGAACAGTAGATGGTTCTTTTCTATATTGCAAACCTCTCTGGAGAATGCTTTCACAGTGATCACAGATGGCAACAAAGATACCAGTCAAGACTTATTCTCTCAATCCCAAAGCCAGCTGTTGGAAGTGCACAGGAACCTTACATTACTTGTTGACATAAAGAAGTAAAATTCACCAGCTCCAAAAGAACACACATCCTGAGCCAGATCCCTGTACCTTTAATAAATATTCTGAAATGAGAAGATGCAATTGGAAAGCTCCAAGCTGTTGGGAGGAGGTGTAAAATGTCTCAGACCAAGTCTAAGCAATGCTCAGTATATAAGCTTCCGCCAGCAATTGAAATACAATTAAGTACCTGATGCATATAAACATATTTAAATCTGAATTAACACTCCTCTCTCCCCAGCTAAAAGACAAGGTGCTCAACAGCAAATGCTTTAGGCCAATACACTGTTTCAATTATTACAAGAAAACTGCTATTGCAACCATCACCCTATGGCAATCAGTGAAAGGATTTAAAAAACCCCAGCAACCACTACCTAATTGCTGTGTGAAGAAACACAGCTAAAATATTTTTCTGCGAAGTTCCTCCTGCTCAAACACTTCAAAGGGCACAAAATACTAGGACTAGGGTAAATAATTGATTGTTCTTCCCAATAAACTCACGCTACAAAAAACCATCACTGTAACAAGTGACAGTTTTGAAACGGGGACAGTGCACAGTCACCCTAACCAGATTTTCAACCTGCAGGCCATGGTTGCGATGTGCTGAATTTGGGTTCCTGAGTACTCCTGGCTGTATTTCAAAACAAACTACCAGTGCCGTTGGCTTTGTCAACACCTTGCACATACAGGCAAGAGAGCATTTTAAGTAGCGACGGGCAAAGTACCAACATGTCAGCACTTCAAGTGTAATGCGACATCAGCAGCACCCAGCCTGCTGCCATCCTCCACACGTGTCACAGCCACACTTGCTCTGATCTGCAACACCTCGTCTTGAGTCCCTCTCCCAGAAACTGCTAACAACAAAGTCTGTCTGTTAGAGTTTTTCTCTCCCCCTTTCTTTATTTCTAGAGGAAATAAGAGCCTCAGCAGCACAGGCCTGAGAGCCAGGAGCTCTTCAGCAGAGGGAGGTAACGTGTTCAGCTGGGATCAAGGGAGGCTTCTCCGCCAAGGAAACAGGAAGGAAAACGGAAAGCCCACCCCAGTCTCCACAACATCCCGAGGTCCCCAAGGGGCTCTCGGCTCCCCAAACCATGGAAGCCTAGGGGCCAACAAGCGTCTCCTACGCAGCGAGAGGCCTGCTCCCAAGGCCCGCTCCTGGGAGACTCGGCACTGCTGAAGAGGCCGCAGCACCCTACCCGCTCGGCCAGGGAGAGGCGCAGGGGGCCCGGCC
>NW_010168385.1:0-24343 GCF_000695765.1 Mesitornis unicolor
TTCTGTGATTCTGTGATTCTGTGATATCTGATTAAAGTGCTCTGGTATCTAAGTCCATTGAGTCTCTACAGTATCATTTGGTCCTAAATGGCAACAGCCCTGTTTCCCTGCATGCACACCTATGCAGCATTCCCATGGTCACCTAACCAAAGCTAGGGCAAGAGGTAGCACACGCTGTGTTTGCTCTAACCTATGCACATGCTCATCAGCCAGCTGACAGGCCATACTGGGCAAGTCACACTTCAGCTCTCACCATCGTCTTTTCTCTCAGTGAGGGCACTCATTTAAGCCTGTCTCCCCAGCTCAGCCTCCCATTTTCTTGGTACTTATAGGAACTTCATATTTTTTGAATTGCCTCGGAAATTCGACTGAAATCAGCCAACTGATAACAGAGAAGAGCAGGACTGACAGGCTGAAATGCAGGCAGACAGAATGATTGCCTGTCTCTTGCTTCTTTAAGTAGCCAGGATATAAAAAACCTGCAAATGTAAAAATTCCTGTTAAGGTAAACCACTCAAATATAACTCCTGTGCTGCTTGAACTGCATTCCTACAGAATACCACTTCACCATTTGCCCTTCATCGAAGAGTTTTTAAAACTATACACCAGAGGGCACAGAACTATTTGTTATCTACTCCAAATAACAACCATGCTGCTTTGTTACCACATTAACCCTTGGTCTTTTTCAGGTAAAAACTTAAATCTCACAATCAGGGAAGATGAGGTTTATCTGTGGAAGCAGGCAAGTGCAGCATGCAGAGGACTCAGACAGCAGGGCATCAGGTGGAATTGTCAAACTTAACCTTGTAGGCTGCTAAATACCTTCTAGAGCAGCTGCCTGACCTCGGCATCTGGCAAGGTCACAGCCCGACGCTGCACAGGGAAAGACTGCCTTCAGCATGCTGTTTGTGTAAATGAAGATTTGTGTGCTATGTATGATGTTAAATCAAGCAATAAAGCTTCTTCCTTAAGCTCAGAATATTCTGGTTCTTTATAGTCACACAATGGACTAAAACTACTCACAGCCAAGTTCAGCTGTGTTTTGCCTTATGGCAAGGCCTCTCTACAGTGGAAATGGGACAAAGAACTTAAATTATTTTGCCAAGACACTCAATATTGTTTCTCCAGTTTTCTCTTCATTTGTACTGCTTTTTAAAATGTTCACGTTACATTCTCAAAACCGAGTTAATGAGCGTGCAATACGAGTTGAGCATGACATGTCTACTACTGTGAAGAAAACTTTTTCCTGCTTTCAGCCCAGTAAAAGTTAAAACATTGATGTTACCAGCAAGAAGAAATTCCAAAGGAGAGAGAAAAAATAGATTAACAAGGGGGGGAAAAAAGAGCAAAACATTTCTTTCCAAGACAAGCTTGGAGCAAATGCAGCATTTGTGTCAAATGCTGCAGAGCTTCTGCAGTTCAAGGCCACCGTTCCCACTGGATCAGACTCTTTGGCTAACTTACCTTCTCTCACAACACATAACATCTTGTGAGAGCATACCTACCACCTTGCTTCCTGCAGGACACTTAATGCTCTTCTAACATGCAATGCATTATAAAGTAGCATGGGAAAAAAACCAAACAACTCAACCCAGCAGGTCCGGCATCTTTCCCTTTGCAGATCACCATAAATACATTCTAAAACTCCAATTATTCATATGTTATCAAGCACTCATGCTATTATGAGGGGGAACAATGCAATTTTTAACTTATTTGTTAATAGACATAGGCTAGAATTTTAAAAATATTTAATATTTTACAGTATCTTCTAGGAGTTAAGCACTCAGTTCAGTGGAATTTGGATGTCTAAACAAATAGGGTTCTTTGAACAGCTAAGGCATAAAAAGCTTTGAGATCCTTAAATGAAAGAAGCTATAAGTAGCACAAAGAGTCATTGGCTACACAGGCAGGAATTGTCATTATCTTATTTTGTGATAGCAAAACCCTGTATAACAGTTCAATACATTAGGCATTAACACAGCGATAAAATATTCCCTAAAATAGGAAGCTTCCTTTAGTAGAACTCTGAAAATTGCTGAGCTGATGGAGAAATTCCTATCTTCTTAATGCCTTTTGTATTAGATCTTTGGACCACTGATATATTATTCCTCAGAGTGGAATTGGAAGAAAGGTTCTGTGATAATGAGCGTTCAGCTGTGTCATGCTCAAAAGCACTGCACAATACACCAGAACACAGTCCATATGGAGGGGTTGGAGTTGGCCCTGGGCCAGTGAATCTCCCTCTCAACCCTCTGGTACCTCCTGCAAGCTTAGGACAGTCCATGAAGCCAACAAAGAGCTGGGAGGAAGAGTAAGAAGTGTTACAAGACAGAAAGCAAGAGGAGGACATTTGAATTTCATAAGACAGGTTAACCCCGCAGGGCTGAAAGAAGCAAAAACAACTTATTCTGAATAAACATGATATGGAAATTGCAGAGATAGAATTGAGCATGAATTTATCTAGGAAGCTACAGCACAAGTTGGTGTAAGATGCCATCAGGAAAACCTTGTGAAAAATGAAGACAAGAGATTTAATCTTACCAGCCATATTTGAACCCAAGACTCACTGTTCCCAGAAACCACACTTTTGGTATGAAATGTAATGGGATAGTGATGCCTGCTCTCAAGAGGCAGCTCCCCCCACTACTGCCCCTTTGCTCAGCCACCAGGCTGAAATACATCCTCAAGGAGCATATTACATGCTTGGTGTTTGGCATCTCCTAAATCACATCCAGGCATTGCCAATGGGAATTGCTAGTTGACATATTCTGAAATGGTGGCAGGGAACATGTTAAGAGTTAAGCCATAGGTACTGCTATGGGGCAGTGCTTGACTCTACATCCCAGCCTTCTCTGACTGGTTAGCAGGGGTGCAGCAAGCCACCAAGCCTAGATTCTTCACTCTCTCCCAAGAGTAGGAAAGATGGTAAGCAATAACATAGACACACAACATGGAAGCGGACATACTCTACGATGAAACTTCATGCCCTTGTACCAAGCTGTCCTCCTTAGTGTGACTGATGGCCCCAGGCAAAACAGTCAATTTACACCCATTCTGAGTGTATAAAAGTGTTTGACAGATGAGCTCCAAAAGAGCCTAGCTGATGTGATTTAGGATGTTACCTCTCCCCAGCTGTCTGCCCTGTCCCTCTGCCAGAAGTTACTGCCCCAACAGCAGGTAAAGCAGAAGAAATGTGTGCCTGCGCCTTGAATGCTCTAGCTCAGGCTGGTGTATTAGCATAAACTACCAATGAAGGGTGGGTTTGTGCTAATATATCAGATGTAAGCTGCAGCCACTGAAGCACAAGCATATGTCTCATTCTGCCAACTCTCCAGTCATCTGCAAAGGAGCAAAAAGGACAGCTGAGGGTATTAAAGTCATGTGTGTTGGGTACAGCTAGTAATATATATACACAGTACTCTAATGAATACACTGTTTTCAAGTCCATTTTCCTAAAGCATGGTAATCTGCAGGCCCACTGATGCACAGCCTGGATAACGACTATCAAGCATTGTAAGACAAGCAATCAGTGCTAAGGAGTGCACTTAAAATGGCACAGCTACAAACCTCCATAGGGCAGCGAGGGAAAGGGTGACTTCAGTCACTTCCCTCACAGACCTCTTAAACCACCTGGGGAAATGCCAGCTCATACCCTGGCTCAGCGTCATCAAGAAGGTTGATAGTTATCACCCAAACAAAACTTCTTTAGAATTATGAAACTGCAAACTAATAATTTACTGGAAAATATTCAAGGGTGGAAAACAGGCAGAAAAATCTGGTCAGCTCGTTCCGATATCCGTTTCTGTTATCAGTGTCAGTGATGCACATTTATGCTAAACATTTCTTTATCTCATACAGCATAAGATTTGCTTTTTACATGAAAATCATTTGTGCTTTGGAAAATCCTGTAATGCGCTGATTTGCTTTGCTTTCTGTTGTACGCTTTCACTTTATAGTTTGTTTTGTGCTTGTATCTCTTGCTTATGATCTCTCTGTGTGCTAAAAATCCAGTACAAATATTTAGTAAACAATAAGAGGCTCATCCCTGCTTTCAAGCAGAAAATTTGCTTTTGCCCCACAGAACGTCTATTTTGGCTTGTATTTATTTTTTTTAAATAATGCATGAATGTATATCTATAGATCAGATATTTCCTTACTAAGATTCTACAGTGCTAGGTGCTTTATAAAAGTCAATATAGATAGAATCAGCTGTAACCCACTTACAGCATGCTCATCTTAGATCAGAAGATATATCAATTGTTCCTTTTCATATGTGACAGGCACAAAACTCTTTTTTCACCACATTGATTTAAAAGCTTTAACATTCTGTAAATTTAAGGACCCCTGGATGATCTTCTATTCTGACACTTCAAAAATACTTGGGGCAGCCCTGAACTGGAGACCACAAAGAGCGAGCTATGACATGGATAACGTAACTAGCATATTCCCTCTAAACTGTTGTTCTAGCACAGACGTAATGGCTAATGCACTGAGATGCAGGATGGAGTCCTAGAGCTCTCCCTTCACAGGGCAGATTTATCATCCCAGTCAGAGTCCATATAGGTAATTCACTCACCTCCCTGCAATTTCAGATAGAGCCCAAATGCTTTTGAACTGCCATGCTGACACACATTCTTCCCTGGGAAACCTCAGGTTAGCCTAATTTTTTTGTTTTATAGTAACCTGATTTTGAGTGCCCAGCTACACACACCAGAGGCCACAGTGACTTCTCTTATTATGCTACCTACATTCAAGAGGCTGAGGTGACTCACAGACTGCCTAGGATACACAGCTGTCAGACCCAGGCTCCATGTGCAGTCAAGGGCAAGAAACAGTCATCCTACAAGAAAAGCTTGGAGCACTGAGGCATGTGACTCTTCCATGGACAATATTGTAGGCCAGACTTTGGTAGCCCCAGAAAGGACTTAGTCCATTTGTTGAACCACTGTCCATAATTCTATTTATTAACTTAGTTCCGACATCTCTTCCTTTTAAGCATTGTAACAACTGACCTGAATGCAGCAGTCACATGCCTCAGCCAGTCTAGCCAGAAAGTAACTGAAAAAGCAGGAGCCTTTGCTGAGACTGTTCACATTGGTTGCAGTCTCTGAAGCAGGTATTAAGGCCTCAGTAGGTGAAATGAGAAAGCCTCAACAGGCAGAGAATAGCTGCTCTTCCTGCCTCTCTCCAGCTTTGACGCTTCTCATTGTAACCAGTTTCACCCGTTTCTTAGATTTGCTTAGATAATCACTAAATGATGGGACACCCTCCCTAATTGAGCCTTTACTGGGAAGAATTCTGATGCTTCTGTGTTTAACTTGGATATGTTAGAGATCTGTCGTTTATACAAAGCAATTTTTCCTTTTTTTATTATTTTTTTAATGACAGAAGCACCATGGCTTCACCAGTTTGCATTGGAAGCAAAGGACTTTGAGGCCACCCTGGGGGTTTTCAGGCAGAACAACTGTGAAGCTAGAGCTATAAATTTAATCACTGTTTATTGATGTGGTGATGTTGGGTGTATTGATGTATTTTATTGCTAAGCAGTGCATTCTCCCCATGTTTTTTTCCCCCTTGAGCAGATTAACTGCAGATTCCGAAATACTGTCCAGCAGAGACATGCGTGTCACACTGTTTTCACTTTGCTTGCCTCCCACATAAAAGAACAGCTGTGAATGTCAGCTGAGGCTTATTTCTCCTGCACAATGGCCTATCATTTTTGTAAAAATAAATAAATAAGTGGCAATCATTCTTTTTTTTTCATGGATATAAACATTTTGGGTCAAACTCAAAGTGACTGAAATGATATTGCATTTTACCTCTGGTTGATAAGTAGTTGTAATTTACAGGCCAATAGAACTGGGTAGATAGAAAAGCAACTACCAAGTAGAATTAAGATAAAGAGCCTCCCACTCTCACTTTGTCTTACACCTTTCACTGAGCTGCCTTTGCTCCTGCATCATTTATTTCCTGACTCTATGCTCTTGTAAGTTACACTAAGTTGCTGCCAGGTAGCAAACAGCATCATTCCTGTCACCTTCGAACAGTGCTCAATTACAGACCAAGATGCTGGAGTCCCTGGTTCAGTCCCAAACACACAATCAAAGCAACTTCACCAGTGAGAGAAGGCATAAGACTAAGCCTTCGTACAAAGCTGCAGAAATTAAAAGCACAGTTGCTGTGTATATATATCCATATGTAGCTGTCTGTTAATAATAAAGGCTGATTGTCTTAGGATAGGTTCTAAACCTCTAATGGTATCTCTTACCCTTAATTGTTTGCATGGAAGTCTTAGACTCCCCCAAGCTATCTCCAGCTGATACAGTACTTTAATTTGGTACAGTGTTGTGCAGTTGCTACAACAGGACTCCAGAACAATAAAGCTTGTGTCAGCAAGATGCATTGTTTTCCAGCCCAGAGACAACTTGATTAGTACCTACTCAAGCACCTCTGCCCTGCTCTTTTGCTCATCACAGAGGAGCCCTGAAGGATCAGGCCATACCAGGTTTGAATAGCAGGGATTTTCTAAAACACATGGTGCATTCCAGTTGCCATTGTTTGGATCTTGTCCATCCTCCCAGCCTGCATTTAAGAGTGGCTTTGGGAGAGTCATTTCCCATTTTCATCCCTCCGCTGGTCAGCATGGCAGTACTGTAGAACCTAATGAAGGGAAGCACTTCAGGGCCATGTCAGGCCCAGGGCTTGAAGCCACGCATATAATTGCCATATTGCAGTTGCTATTGGATATATGTATTCTTTGGAAATGATACTGAGCTTTTTCCACTGAAAGTTAGCATTCTTTTGAATATGCCAAACAATGGGAAAAGCTCTCGAGTATATATATATCCAAAAACCCATGTTGGCAACGGCAGCAGTATATTAACATATGGTAAGACCCTTTTGGGTTTATGAGTTCCAGAAGGATAAGATTAAACCCTCTTGTGTTAATACATGCTGCAGTGGTTTCCTCCTTCCCGCCCTTGGAGACTAGGAAGATTGCAATTTGTTAAAAATAGAGCTCCTCATTCACATTGGTGCCAAGTATTAATAACTACTTTTTTCACTGGAAGCCTGGAGACCACATGTACTCTTTCTCACTATATCCTTCACCTTAACAGACCTCAGTCTAGGGACACATCTTTAGGACTTGCTCATAACACAAATGGCAGAACAACATTAAGGGCTATATCCAATGCAGGTATAACACTTCCCATTCTCCAGATGAGTGGTTTTCCAACAGTGGTCTGCAGACCTCTAAGGCCTTGGTCTATTTCTGTTTCTGATGCAAGGATCTGCATTTGGGAATTTCCTAGAGGTGTCTGCACATCCCTTCAAAAGTATAAGGGATAAGCTAGTTGAAGGCTGAGGAAAATCTGTATATAAAAAATATTTTTGAGGCCAAATGCGTCTGGGATGAGAGTGGAGAGGAAAGGATGAGCGTCTGAACACTCTAGCTCCATGTGACCCCAGGCATTCCCATACACAAGGTATTGTTATCAGCAAGGGCTAAGACCCCATCAGCCTCCTCCTTTCCCTTTCCTCCTGTAAATCCACAACTGATTAAAAACGTTAATTAACTGTCAAACCCTCCCCCGTTCTCTGTCAATTAAATCTGTTTTATGTCCATTTTATCTATCCATCCAGATGCTTTAATTAGTCTCCATGATTGCAATTCATCAGCACTTTCTAGGAGTAAAACACATCAGCAGTCTTCTCCCTCTCCCTCCACACAATTTACACAACATCTCACCTAATGGGGCTCTGAGCCCAGTGCATGTTTTGGGCTCAACTACAATGCAAATAACAGTAATGATTAGCACAAAGGGAACTGTCTTTCCATTCCCAGCTAAAAAGTTAATATTGTGTCTTCATAATCCACAATATAATGATTTAGTAGTGCCATTTGTGTCTCCTGATTCCCTAATGTAATGACTTTGTACCACCGGGATTTGTACGTTATCTCCTGTTTGTAAATTTTTAGCAGGTTTATAAATACAGCATGGCCTTACTGTGCAACGTTATGATCTCTCTGAACCCAAAAAAAGTTTAAAATTAATATTAAATGATAAAACTTGAGGAAAAAAATGAATCAGACTTCATTAAATGATAAAATCCATCAGGAGCCAAGGGCAAGGACAGGGGCAGGGACTCAGTTAATTTGTGAGAGTAACGTAATTTTGAATTGTTGGAAAGATGTAACAGTGGAAATTTGAAATACAGTTTTAGTTTGAAGGTCATCCCAAGGAGAGAAGGCCGAGTAGCTATCTGACCTTCTCCAGGAGAGAGAGAGAGAAAATATATTCAGTCAGGTTGGCAAAATTCAAAGACTTATGTGATCTTGAGCTGTAATGATTAAGAAATCAAACAGTTCAAATAGCTGAGCTGCCATCATTCCCACTGCAACAGAAGATCTCCATGCAGGTCTTCCAGCTGTAAAGAAGTCTAGGCAGCCAGCCCAGAAAACCCCTTGCCACCCTCCACCTCATCTTGTGCTCAGCACAGAAAACAGCCATATCACAGCTTCAAGCTTAAGCTTTCAGTTCCACAGCAGTAACACATTTTCACCATAAAAAGTTCTACAGTAACCTCACCTTTACCCCATTCTGTCACAACAATGCATTAGAGCAGTTATTCATTTACATCCTGCTTATCATCATTTTGCTGTCAGAATCAGAGACTGGCCCCCTAAGTGATAGTATGGGCTTCCTACGTTAAACAAACATTTGAATTTCAGACAGTAATATATGTAAGTGAGGGGACTTTGTTTTCCTCTACTATCAAGTTCAATACATGAGGACATGCTAGAGAATATCTGTTGGAAATATACCCAAGCTCAACAGAAAATCTCCAGAAGAAGATGAATTAACTAGCCTCCCGTAAACTCCCATGGCAGATGCATTACCACTGTAAAAAATAGCATCTCATTTCCAATGTATTTTTTTAAAGTCAATATTCAACTTTTAGCATTTCTTAGGACTTTTTCCATTAGAGGGACCCAAACTTTGAGGCAGCAGGATGACATGAAAAAGTAAGAATAGTTACAGCATTAAAAAGAAAAATCAAAATACACTCATTTTGATCTGGTAAGTATGATGTTGGCATCCTAAATCCTCTCCTTTTGTAACCGTGTTTGGTATTCCTCTTCTGGGGGAAGCAGGAGCTTGATATTCCTTAGCTGAAATCTTTAGAAACAGTATAGTCTTCTGTCAGAAAATGGTGATCTGATATAATTGAGCTGTGCAGTGTCTGTATTAACATATTGACTGTATAAAAATAATCTCTCAATGTTATCTAAACACCTTTGAGAGCAAATACATATTTCACAAAATTATTTCAGATATCTTTAAAATACTTATTTTGTAATTAAATGAAAAATACTTAATGTGTAATTGACAAATTAAGCCAGTAAACCAACTGGGGTTTTCATCTGAGTTTGACAAGGTAAAATTTTGAAATGTTAAAATCGTCTTCAGGACAAAATTTCCATTTCTGTTGCCAGCTGTCATGATGGCCCTCAAAAGCTGCAGACCATACTGCTCTGATCTCTCCAGGTCAGGAGCTTTCAATTGCCACTTCCTATCTGTTATTCCCAGTTTCACATGGGGAGGAAGAACCCACTCGAGACCATCACATGCCAAAGACTTACTCAGCAGGCAGAGAAAAACTTTCTTCAGGTGAGACTGTGCAGCTGGGCATCAAAAAGTTACTAAGGCAAACGATTCATCCACTGCCACAATTTATTGTCATCTCTGATCTCCTGACATAGCCACATGAATAATCACTCCCTCACTATTTAAACCACCTATCAGTTTTGTCAAGAAGTGTAGCTATGCCAACAAGGGGTGGTAACTTCTGGTGATGAGCAGCTGAGATCATAAACCTTCCTTCAAGTTTGAACACTGTTTTGATTTAACTCTTCTGTTGAAGGTAAATTCTAGGTTGATGCTTGGCCTGGAGTATGTAAAGAAATGCAAGTGCATGCAGGTTGCACTCAATATGCATTGAGCTATTTATGCAAACCAAAGCTTTCCAGCAAGGAAAAAGTTGCATTTGAAAACCCACAAAATAGTAATTACATCAAAATATAGTTAAGTATAACCACCTTACAAACATCTATCACATCCGATTACAACCCAGACATCTTCCTGCCAGAGTTTTCGCATTCTGATTCTGGTCCCTTAGAGATCTGTGAGATACATTTACAGTTCTCATAAAAATAAACAAGAGAGAGACTGTTATGTTAATTCACCATACAGGGGTCCTCAGTCTCAGGAAATTTTGTAGAGGTTTGCAAAAGAGATTGAAAGCCACTATTCTCTGTCAACTCCCCAAGAATCCATATGGTGCTGATACTAAATACCTCCATATATTATTTGCATACTCTGCAGATGTTTGCATGCTGTGATTATGTAGAATAACAGTGTCTTGAATTTGTAAAACACTGGTCTTATTTATATACAATGCCATACTTGGTGTTTTATGTTTATATTTTCTCATAAGCCACCTTTATATATTGCTTTGGTGGGAAAATATCAAAACAGCTTTGAAAACAGCAAACACTCAATCACAGGTCAATTTTTCTGCCAATTCACTTTCATGTTTATCTGGGGAGGAAATCTTGGCTTCATTGGTGTCAGAGCAAATTTCCTTACTGACTTGAGCGGTCCCAGAATTTCAGTCAGTGTGTTATAGTATTTTTATTGCATCTCAGGCAAAGTAATTTCTAGTCTTTCGTTTTGGAAACTATTTAATAGCTCAATGAACTTCTCCATAAGAGTTTTCTCATTCTTATTTCTTTCCGTCACTGATAGCTCTGCCCAACACACATTAACTAATTCCTTCTCCACTTGGTGTTTACACACTTCAAATATTCATAGAGGGCTACATTTCTCCCCATTCCCATCACTGCCAGCTGCATTAACTTTCATTTTTGCCAAGTTGAATCTTCACTTGTTTTCGTACCAAGTCTCTAACCTCTCTAGGTATCCTTTGTATTATTACTATTTAATTTCAGTTAAGTACTGACAGTATGCCAGGTGCCTTCAGTTTGCCAGATGCTGCACAGAGTGGAAAGGCACAGTTCTCCTGTTGAGAGGACAGTCTAAAAGACAAAGCAAAGATGGGACAAAGTGTCCTCACAGCTCAGAGCATAAGATTGGGTTTAGAATATGAGTGCAGCTGTGAAACTAGGTTGAGGGATGACAATAGGCAGGCCTCTTTGGCAGTTGTGGTAAAAGAAAGAGTGGGTTTCTTGACAGCATCAGAAGGAAAACTTGTGCTAATTTTGTGGGATTTTTAAGGAAAAGAGGGTTGCATGAGGCTGAGAGAATGAGTTGGGGAGCCAGTTTGAAAATGTATGAGGAAAGAAGTGAAGACAAGACCAGCCTCAGAGGATCAGAGATGAGAATGAGGAAGTGAATTAATCCCAAAAGCTGCCAAAGCTGGAGGTAGCAGCTTTGCTGTCCTGCCATGTATCCTGCCTGGAGTTCTACTGGTCTTGCTAGCACCCATCCAAGAGACTTGGATGTGTTATGTAGTCTTTCTTCTAGCTATAGCCATTGTCCACTTTGAAGAAGAGGACAACTTTTTTATACCCACTGCACAGATCTGTGGTCTACTCAGGAAGTGGTCCTCCTCATAGCCCTCAAATCTCAGAAAAAAACAGATGAAGTTTTACATCCAGTAGTAATACACTTATTTCTTGTTACAGCAGTTCTCATGTCTGCTCCTTAGGCAAGCTAGTCCTGTGCCCTGGACTTCTACCCCAAAATAATGTCTAATGTTTTCTCCAACTCTAGTGATGAGATCTGGAAAGCTGGCAGCCAGCAGTCCTTGTAAGTCCCACACACAAACATATGCACCTTCTCCAAATAATCAAGCTTCCCAGTAATATTTCAGGCTCCTCAGTTCCATGATTATCAACTAAATCTCAAATCTTGCTCCCTGATTCCTGGTGGCAAAGAGTACTGAACATATGCCATGATCTCCTGTCCTACCCTCCCACCTCTTCTCCTGCTTCACCCTAGAAGGGATGAGACAGTGACAGTCCCAAGCAGGTCCCACCAGCAAAGGAGACACGAAACACTAAAGTGATATTTTTTGAAGCCTTTAAGCTCTTGTGGTCCCACAAGCCACCTTAAGACTTCTCCATACACACAGGTACCAAAGTACTGGCCCTCAAGAAAATATAATATTACATATAGTACTGCACAGATGTGGAAGAGAGTTAGGACTTGAGTCCAGAGCAGAAGCATCCCTGACTGCATGAAATCCACACAAATAGCTGCTGACATTCTATTTTGCACAGAAACAGCACTTTTTTCAAAGAGTACCATCATCCTTTCAGACATCCCTGTTCCTTCCCTTCCAGAAACCCATGGGCAAGGAGATAAACTGTTTGTAAATAGCAGTTTCACACCAATTAGCTCCATGCTCTGCAAACAGCATCACAGACAGTGTGCTGTTTCTAAGTGCTTGTTATTTCAGAGCACTACATATATATTTCTATATAATTGATCTGTTCTACTTTAAAGAGGCCATCAGGAAGATATGTGGGCAATTTATTGTAGAGGTAAGAGAAGGAGGGGCAATGGGAGTTAACCTCAGATTAGCTGTATTTACACAAGAGTTTTACAGTCCCAGCTCTTGGAATGAGACCAGAGCCCACGTCATTCTCCCTTGCCTCCCCAGCAGCCCACTTTCCCCTGGAAGAGAAGACAGGTGTAGTAGTAAAATGCAGGAGAGCCAACCTTACAGTTATGAAAGGGCTAAGATAAGCACAGAGGATACTCTGCCCCATAGCATGGATGCTGCCATTTGACACAGGTTTATAGTCCTGGATGTCACAGAGCTCAAGTAGAACTGCTTAAAGACATGATCACATGGATATGGCCTAAATTAGGTACCATTTGGCTATAGCAACTTGGCATACCTGACCAGCCAGAAAGCTGGCAAATTCAGGTGGCAAATACACAGAGTACTAGAATATCTCAGAAGTGCCAAGGTCCATGACCTCAAAAATCCCTTCCCTGCTCTGAAGATAATGTACCATTACAGGAGCAGAGGAGGCAGGTCACAGAACTACGACTATCATCATTTGTTATCCAGATACACACATTAAAAACAACCAGGGCTACTCTGACCCCCTGCAGAGCACAGAGCATAGCCTCTGCCAATAGTTTCTGCATTACACTCATAACTTCTACCTCACACCATGCAGCCCATGTAAAAGGCTGCCAGGGCTGGACTAAAGACCTGAGTGATGGTGAAGTGCCCTGCTTCTGACAGAGCTTGTCCAACAGCTGTGCCTTATTTCCACTTCCAGATTGTCTAGCTTCCATCTCTAGTCCTCGGATCTCTTCACACCTTTGAGTACTAGATTAAAGAGCTGTCTTAGATCAGACAAATCCTTCCTCTGTTGGCTTTATTCCATGATCAAGACCCTTTATTGTGATAAGCTAAATAGATGGAAGTGTCAATGCCTTCTCTGCAGATGAAAATATTTCCAAACCCTGAATCTTTCTTGTAGTTCACTCTTCCATTTTCAGCTTTTGATGTGTGGACCCCAAAACTGAAACAAGACCTGGTACAGTACACCAATATACATTCACTTAATCCATTTTACTGAGGGCTCTGCATCAAGGAGCAATATACCACATTGAGCTCTGCCAAGCCAGCCAGGAAACACGTGCAAGTATCATACCTTGGAACAGAGCGAGAGACTGAAAACCTGGTAAGAAATAGATTTGTCCAAAGAACGTGGGATATATATCTGGGATCTTGGTGAGGACCACACAATTGGCTTGTAGTCAGGATCGAGACAGGATTTTCCATTTATACAGTCCTATAACAGTTCTCCTGCTGTAAGCCAACTCCCTGCAATTGCTAGCACCACTCAACATCACTTCACAAGGGGACTGCTGTACTACCAGAGTGCCAAGGTCAACATCTGCAAGCATGGCTATCTATCCACTGAAATGAAACACCTCTCAAAAGAGAAGACGTGGGGCAAACCTACTTGTCTCCTACTCTGATGTCCCTGAACATCTTCCCAAGTACTCATGTTCAGCCCATTAATACCAAAACCCCAAAGTTATTTGCCAAGTCATTCCAACACAAGAGACAGCCAATGCCTGCCCCACAGTCTCTGTGTTGTGATGCCTGACTTGACAGGATTACTATACATCTTGCTTACTAATGCTTGTACATTGCTCCATAGAATTGGCCTCAGCCTGCCATTAGTGAACAGGCAACCTTTATTACATGTAACCTTTCTAAACAGTAATTTTATAATCTCTTCTCCGCAAACACAATCATTTTGTTATTGTAACAAGTGAACTTTTCAATTTCTTTTTTTTGGGAATGGGGAGAAGGTCTGCTAGTTCTGAATGAAATAGCAGCTTGATGAACAGACCTTATAGGAAAGTATTAAAAGCACATGAGGGTGACAGGAAAGAAGACAAACTTGTCAGTGAAGGAAGGAGTTGAAAGAAGTAATCACTGAGGAGAGATCAAGGGGAGAAGCTGTAAAAGCAAACCAAATCAGAAACATAAGTAGGAGCCACGAGATGTGGGGCTTTGAGAACAGAAGCTGATTTTGATGCACAGCACAATGAAGAGGCACTGAAGTGACTTAAGGAGGCAACTGTATAATTAAGAGATCTCCAGGCACCTTCTCAAAGATGTCATGACTCATAGTCAGGGTGAGCTAGCAGAACAACAAAGCAATACTGCTGGGGCTATCAGATTGCCAATTTTCCCCCATGCTAGTATCCAGAACTTCTATATTGTGCTGGAAAGCTTCAAAAGCAAGAAAACATGGGCAGAAAAGTGATCTTTTTTTCTACCCTTTTAAAGTTATTCTGCTGTACCATCTTGGTGAGAAGTTTTTGGGAAAGCTAAGTCAGGGACCAACAGATAATGCAGAAGAAATACATCCATTGGATAGAAGCTATTTAAATATTTGATGGCTAATATATTAAATGTTAATTGAATACTACAATGATTTTCTCCCCTGGACAGCACACAATTAACATTTAATTTGTTATAAAATATTTAAAGTTATGAAATATCCGAGGGCAACTGAAATGTCTCTTCTACCAAATTGTCTTGGGACAATGTGTTAAGGGGACAAAAGGTCAGGTTAACATTTCACATTCGTCCAATGACCTGTACAAGAGACATGGGAAAAGGTTTTATAGCTGGCATTGTTCAAGGACATAGCCAGAGGACATGAGGGGACACACAGAGGTTTAGATCCTGCCCCATCCAGGTTAAATGAGATTACAAGTCCTTACAGCTACAAAGCACCCAGTTTGAGAAGTGCTGTGGTGACTATCCATTCCTCAGAGAAAAGCAAATGCTGTGCATTTAGACCAAGCATCTATCTTAATGTTATTTGTTTCAGAGATGCCAGTGAGGGATTGAAGTCTTAACTGCTTTGTACTCATTTGCTCCAAGGCATAGTGACAAGAATAGGGTTCAGATGATGCAGAGCTACTGCTTTGGCTGTGTCCAATGCTTCACTAAGTATCAGGGATGGTAATCAGCTTCGGATGTTAAAATTAAGCCGGTTGTGCAGGACCTTACTCTAGCGCCTTGTTTACTGAGAGGGGTAGAAAAACTTTGCTAAGAATTAAATGTGGAAAAGAACCTTTTAATTAGTCCAATAGTGAATCCTTCAGCAAGTTTAGGAAAGTTCAGCTTCAAGAGTCCTAATATTTTTGAAGTAAAGCTCAAAGAGCAGAGAGAAAACCATCAGAGTTTCACTGTCTATCATTCAGGAGACAAAAGGAATTCATATGCAAGCAAATCAAGACTCTTTTGCAGACACCCTTAATTAAAGAAGTGACTCCCATTGCTAAAAAATCCTGACTATCCCCAGAGGTACAGAAGGCTCACCTACTCAACTCCACACTGTTTGGTTTTGACTTACCTCAGCTTTAAAAGGAATACATGTTTTGTGAAGCTTGCTCATTAATGCAGCTGCTTCTCCATTCCTAACTTTCCTGGGCTGAGACCTTTCATTGACTGTTTTCTGAAAGTCTGCTAAACAGTCTGTAAGCCTATGTCTTGTAACAATGGATTATTGCTACCTAAAAGACTTTCAGCTTCCAGAAGCTCTTCTCATTTGCTGCTTAGAAAAGTCTTTTTTCAGTTTGCTTTCTCTTGCTCCATGAGTCTAGTACTGTGGGAGGCCTTGGAGGATTTTTGCTGGATTTCCACATATCCCCCCCGGCAATATTTCCTAATATCTACAGTATTTCAAGTAATGTCCAAGCAGAAGAAGCCAGTAGGAGACATTAAAGGTTTTGTGAGCAATGTTTCCATAGAAAACAGATTTTGCTTCTGCAAAATAATTCTCTTACTGCCATTGTCACAAAACTATCCAATAAATATGTACAGTTTTTGGTCATGAATTTTTTTTGATCTTTTGAGGTCCCTTCCAATCCCTAATGTTCTGTGATTCTGTGATGAAAAGACAAGAAAAGGGATACTATAGGAGTACTAAAGGCGAGAACTGATATACTTTTTCAGAACTGGGCAGAGCAACTTCAGAACACTTCTGTAAGGAAGAGGTGCTGTAGGCACATGGATGATGGGCATGAACAGACATAGGTGTGGGCAATATAGGACATGAACTAGTGAGATTCTTTTGCTCATCCTGTTTGCCAACCAGATCTTTGACCACACCTTGCGCTTTTCTTCCACCATGCCCTTTCTTGTTTCACTGTGTTCTAAGCAAAAGATTGGATTTGCCCAAGCAGGACCTGTTCTCCTGGTATGGTGGCTGCCACTTACCTATCCAGTGGATCTAGCCTTGTGGCAGGTTCCTATAACACCACAGTATATCAGCGTCATACCTAATTACCATTCTCTGAGGAGTGAGCCCATTAACAAGCTGCACTGAAAACAGATCTGCATACTAATTAGGGAGCTGCCTTGGAGGATATTAATTAGGGGTGACACTTTCAGGGCAAGTTCTACTTTCCTTCTTTGTATCCCATTTGAGACATGGCTGGGAAATGTGAGTACAATACAAATAGAGACAAGATGGGGCACTATGGGGATGGCCTGTTGCCACACCAGAAGACGAGCAGAAAAGTTATAACAATGTTCCTTTGAGGACTTGCTCTTGTCTTAAGGAAAATTCTAGAAAACCCTTAAACATATTTTCCTCTACCATTCTTTTAACCTAGAAAGGAAAGATGTGAGGAAATTTGTCTCCACAGAGATAATCCTACTCGTACATGTCCAGCAGCCTTAGTAAAAAACTGGGATACGTGCAAGGGGATCAAGAACTCAGTTTCTTGTCCTGTCTCTGACACTGACTGAATACTTGTTCCCTGAGTTTTCACTTCTGTTTATTATCTTTAGTCCCATACTGCACCTTCCTCACACAGCTCTGAAAACTGTGTAGTTTCATAAGCATGGAGCCATCTCCTACAGCACGACCCTGCACCAACAGCAGCCTTGAAGAGCCAGCAAAAGAGCAGGTTTGCAACTCACACCAGAAGCAGGAGACAGGTTTTACAGCACTTTATAAATTGCTAAGTTTTGTAGAGACTGGAGGTGGAAAATAAGCAGCAGGAGTGAGAACTCCACAGCAAAGAAGGCCCCATTTAGAAACGTGTGCCGCTCATTTCTTCGCTGCTTGGCTTCAGATATTGTGTTTGTGTACAATTCACACATCTGTCAACACATCACTGTACAAATAATTTCACCTCCCACTAAACTGCTGCCACCTCACTATATTCCGAATGCATCCCTTGCCAATAGTTTCTGGGCGTCTCACAAAATGAGGAAATAAGCAAAACAACTGCTAGACTGCATCATGACTGCAGGCCATGCAGTGCAGGGTCCTGGCTCCTGCTGTGATCAGCATGAGAAGCTGCAGAAGAGTGTGTGCAATTATGCAATTAACAAACTGCCAATAGGGGAAGATTCCTCCTTAATGCCATCAGATATTGGTGAGTGGATACTCTCAAGCATGAGGGTTTGCATCCCTTCTGCGTTTTTAACCTGTCTAGTGTGATTGTGTATGCTCTCACTGGCTATTTCAACATCTCTTCCACTTCTGCATTCTGCTGAGTTTTTGACCCCAAAGTTATCGCACAGCAGTGAGTTCCACAGGTTAATGGCACTGTAAAAATGTACCTATTTTTCCCTCTTAGAAGGGAATACAAATCAGGTAATGCAGATTTCTTACACATTTTAATGTTCACATAAATGCTTAATTTCAGCATTTTTCTTTAAAAGGCCAAATTCTAGCTGCTCATTTGTAAGATAGACCTGTTTAAGCTATTGGCATCGGAGACAGTTGAAACAAGTGAATAAAGAAGAAAGCTTGACATTTATTTTCCACACAGGAAAAACTGGAAATCTGTCTGTCATTTCCTTTTAGTGATCACTTACTCTGAATTCCATGATTTCCATAACAGAAGCAATAATGCACAGATAACTTTTTTGGGTCATCAGTTGCCGAGGAAGCCAACAAAATGTTCCATGTTTCCCACCTTTTTCCTCCAGCCTGAGCTCACGAGCACAGATACTCCACAAGGGAAGGTGAGTTTTTCCAGTGTTATAAATAACTGTAAGACTCAATGGATGCAAAAGTTGGAATGACTGTTAGTGGACAGTTAGTTGCATTGACTCATACTGTGTTTTTTCAGTTACCCTAAGTACTATCATAGCTGACAGCTTTTCAAAAAATATGTGAAGTATCAAGATTAACTTTTAGTTTATTCTCTTCTTCTTGCCATGAGGAAGACTGTGCGTACTTTCTGTTTCAACAGGGTTTGGGGTTTGTGTCTTAAGCTCTGCTGCACTTAATTTTGTGAGGCGGAACACTTGCCCTTTGAGGAGAGGTCAGTGGGATGATGGATAAGCCTTAGCTTCTGTAGGAGTTCAGTTCATCTCAGACTAGCTTCTGTAAAGTGTCTGCTGCCTTTGGATCAAAACTTAGGCTTTGGAGTCAATGACTCCTGTCCATTAATATGCAGTCTGTCTCTGCACCCTCAGCCACTGATGCCTTAGAGGAGAACCTTAAGATTAGCCTTGCCTATTTTCTGTGCTGTAAGCTGTGAGTGTAGCCTCAGGCACAGTAGAAGCATGTTTTCCACCACCTGTGGAACCACAAAAGCCCACATATATTCAACATGGTGCCTTGCTGCCAGGCACAGCCTCCAAAGCAGACCCATGGGTTGACTGTGAAGGAGCCACAGAGCCCAAAGTCAAGCAGGTCCCAAAGGATTTGTGCTTCTTTGCACAACATGCTTTCATTGAGGAATAGATATGGCCTGTGTCAAACCTTGCTTTTGCCTTTGTCCAATGGGTACAGAGCAGTGATGTGTTCAAAGGAACATTGCTGGGCTCTATTCCCAAATTCATCTGAATGCTCAGGATGATTTCCCCAGGGGTTTTCGTCTCCAATGCTGGTGAATCATCCTTCTGCCAGAGATGACTTATCCCAGTAGCTTCTAAACTTCTGTGCTTTGGAAGAGCATATTTTCTGTCTTTGGGTTATGCCAAACAGCATCAAGTGATTAGTGGGCTTAATATAAGAAACTTCCCAGAGGAGGAAATTCCTAGATCCCACTAGTGGGTCTTCATCGTCCCTCTTGTCCTGCCCCTCTCAGTCTTTACATTACAGTGGCTGGGCCCCTGCTGCACAAGTGAGTCCTGTGCTACTCTATCAATACACTTTGAACATTTTTCAGGAACAAAGTGGAAAGCATTTCCAGCAAATGCTTTTAATGTCACTTTGTTTGCCAAAAGATGCTGCATTCTGCTTTGGTTATCATTACAAGAAAGCATCTTTCTTAAATAGGAAAACAAGTGATGATATTTTACCCTGAGTTGCTCATATCTCTAGCTAAGCAATTTCTGCACTCTCTGGCAAAGCAACATGGCCTGTGCTGAATGGAAGAAAATATTTGAAGTCTCCTTTTTAAAAAACATCCCTTTGTAAGCATCACCTCACCACTTCAGATAAAACCTGTTGTCAAACATCTCTCTCCCCTGTCTTTCTTTCCCAGATGAGATCAGATAGATTGTGTGACTGGTATTTTTTTGGGCTGCAATCCATGCTAACACACTGTGCTCCTTGCCTCTCTTTTATGCCTAAACTCCACCTATGAACATATTATGGCCTCATATTTCAAGTCACTAATTTTGGATATGTTTCAAGTGAGAGGTATTGAGGGAAAGCACAGCTCCCTTCATGAGAAGTTTACCGGAGATAACCAATAAGCTAACAGAGTACCTTTCCCAGCAGTGATCCATTGCCTCCTAGGATTAGTTTGGAAGGGTGATGCTCCTCAGTTTCCCAGTAGGCCAGTGTCCTCAAAGGTACATCATCTCCCATTGTCCAACGCACTCTCACCTGTGGCTGAGTGGTACAGAGCACTAGACCAGGTTGGGTTTCTTCATGTTTTCTATTCCTGGCAAGTTTTACTTCAGACATAGCCTCTCTGCTCATGTAGTAGCTGCTCATACCTTTCAGCCTTTGAAACTCTTATCTTGAGGAAATCTTTAAGCAAGGTCAAACATCTTTCTTGTGAAGGAGCAGAGTGGGGATCTCACCTGTATCAAACAGCATCACCATTTCCACGCTAACTGGCAAGTCCCAAGGACAGCCTGTATGTGACGTTCAACAGCCATTTAGCTATGGCATCTTTTCCTCAGTGGGGATTTTAGAGCTTGTGACAACTGAAAATCATAACTTCTTCTGTTAAACAGGATGATGGCACAGTTCCTACCTCTCACAATCTGCCTTTAGTGGTCGACTGTAAACTGTCTGTGTAGACAGCTCATTCCCCCATAACATGCCCAGGGTCAGAGATTCTGAACATTGCCATGACACAGAAGACAAGGGAGCACAAATACATATTTATGGTACATCTGCAGACAGTTCCTCTTTTACTGCCACACTAGCATCTTTTTACAGATTGAGCCAACACAGTTTAAATAGATAACAGTTGCTGTTGTTTGTTACAGGCCTTCATATCAGAGGACTGCCCTCACAGCTGAGATCTAAAAACACTCATCTAAGCATTCCTAAGGAGTTGTAGCCTTTTACTTTGCTCCACTTAGGTCTGCTAAAGACATCTGCCTGTGCTTTCACTACCAGCTTTGTCACATGCAAGTAGTGCCAATCAAAGATGTAATCATTGCAACACCTCACCTTTCCTTCCTATGCCAAGTTACAATCCAAAACATTCATGCAAGTGCCTAGATTTGCACTTTGCAGCACAAATAGAGAATGTGGCATCTAAAATGGCTTTCAAAACAGCCATCATGCTGGGCAAAAAGAGAAAAATGAACATTATACATAGTAACCTTGTAGGACAGAGACCATTGCTGAAACAAAATGATCCTGAAGACATGGACCATAAAAGGCAGAACAAGCATATTTGATCCACAGCTTCTCCTTTCACAGATCTCTGTGTCATTTAAGCAGCTCCACTGGTCTGAATATACCATGATGCTGCACATCTAAACATCACATGCCAGACAAGGAGCAGACAAGGAGCCACAAGGAGACTATGGAGTGAGGTCATGCAGTGGTAAGGAGGGAAGCACACAATGGGGAAAACCGGCATGTGTTGTATCCCTTTTTCAGAAATTCAGCAGGTGGAAAATACAGAGGTGTGAATGCTGAGAGCGACCCTCAGTGCACACTCCATCCACATCACTCCTCCTTGCCCCACAGCAGCACTGTATCTGCCTTTTGCTATGCTTGTCCCTTTCCCCATCTTTGCCTTCCAAACTATAGCTTCTCTCAACAGAAAAGAGTTTCAGTTTCTAAAAAACAAGGTGGTTATACTTCCCATGCACTGCGTCCTGTATAACTGACACATTTTCCACAGCAGAATATCCTGACAGCCACATCAAGGTGAGCATCATGTACAAACAGCTCTTGTGTAAAATGAATTTGCTGATACTGCACATCGCTTTTGTCCCAAATCTGTAGTTTGTCTGTGTTTGTGCAGCCTCCCTTTACCTGGTTCCCTTTCTCAGAGCAAGCCGCTGTTCTTATTGCCACCTTGTTCCTTTCTCTCTTCTCCCCACCCTCTGCTTCCTTAAAACAGTTTTGTGCCAAAAGCAGCCCTAATACATATGTTGAGATGTGTTCTTCATCACCTGATGTTCCCTCAGTGGTTTACCAGGCCTGGAAAACAGCTGAAGAAACACTGAGCCTCTTCACCATTCATTCAGGTTGTCTCACTTCTTGCTTTATTTTTTACTCCTCCTTGTACCTCCTTCATCTCTGCCTAGGCAGAAGTAATCCACTGTGCAATGCTACTTAACCACAGATCCAGACAAAACCTACATGAAGCTAAGACCTGACTGGAGGGTGCATGGCTGAAGCTGGGACTAGATCTCAAGGCCTCTGCTCTTCTTTTGACTGTCTGGTTAAAAGCTGTAGCAGTACATAAATGTTACTGCTGAATATCATAGCCAAACTGCTCCCCAGTGATCTTCCTACTCCTTAGTTCTGTTGCAAACTTCCCTACTTCCCTGCCTTATTTTCTGGGTGTTACCTGTAACTATGTCTTCTCCTCTCAAGCCTGGCTCTCAGTCCCCTTGTGCTTGCCCTCCATAATTTCATGTGCCCCACTGCTCGCAGACAGGTGCACTGTGCAGCCACTTCACCTCTCAGCAACCTACTGCCAGCCTGCTGTGGAGAATAGCAGACATCAGACACAAGCCATGCTCTGCAAGCATCTCCAGAGGGCAAGAAGAGAGGATGTCCCTCCTGTTCAGGTGGCAGCACTGTTCAGGTAGGTGGTACTCAGCTTTTTGCCTGAGCTGTCAGACTGTGGGTATTTGCATGCAGCCCAGGATATTCATAGGCATCTGGGAAGCTTTGGAATAAATAAAAATTGAGAAACATGTAAGTCTTAGCATCTGCAAGAGCTGGACAGTAGCTGTGACAGACTACATCCTAAATGAAAGACTAGAATTTCACCTTAGTCCTACTCTGGGCATCAGATAACCTGGACCATAATATGCCTCTGAACAGCCCACTGAAGAAAGCTCTCTCCCTCCCCTGACTCTAAAAGAAGTCAAACCCAAAAAACTACAATTCATCTCCCCTGACACAGAAAGATGTTTGTAGGATTCAGCCTGACACATTTTCCAGCTTCACATCCATTGGCACATAGGCAGAGACACATCCTCCTTGATAGAACGCCTGTAGTAAGCAGGATTGGAGTCACTTCCCTACAGCTGGGCAGCCAGCAGTGTTTGCTGAACGTATCTGGCAAAGCAGAGTCACCCACCTCTCAACTGCTTTGCCTTTTCCTTCAGGTCCTGCCCAGGACGTATCCATGCTCCCTGCACTGGCAGCGGGAGGCTCAGCCGGAATCTGCAACCACGTGCCCACTGTGGTATCCCACTTCAGTCCAAGCCACAGTGCCTGGAGACTGAGGCTCTTACCTTAGCACTTTGCAGTTTGATCAAGGTGATATCTGATCTGCTGTTCTGAGGCCAAGAAATGTCAGGATGGCAGATGGCAGGGAAGAAAGGTGAGCAGAGCTCTTTACTGGCATCCAAGATTCTGGGAGAAACCAAACTGCTCCTGTAGGGGGTCAAATACCACGGTGAGTGAGAAGAAGCAGCTGCCAAGAGGTGTCTTGATTCTGTTAGAAAAGTCAACAGTGAATTATTACAAAGAGATTAAAACTCAACATAATGACGTAATTTACTGCAAGTTCATGTCCTGGTCTCTCATTGACAAGGAAGAACCAGGGGGAGGTGAAATTGTTAAGCAACATAATTGCCCCCAGCTCTAGCTGAAGCTGTCCTCTTCCCTCTGAAACGTTCAGACAGAGAGATCTGAGCTACACAGCAGAGACTGACATTGGTGAACACAAATGCCTTTGTGCAGGTGTGTGAGGGAGGGTGGCAGGGCTCTACCCGAGAACCTGGCATGCTTTCCCAATGCCAGCCACTCCTCTAGGCAGCAATAATGGCTGTACTGCTCAGTGTTTCTATCACTGCACACATAGATCTCCAAGCACGTCACAGGAGAGGTAACTGTTCAGTTCACCCAGTGAAAAAGATTGCAACAAGCTGCTGACCTTCAGGATCACCCAGCAGTTTAGGGAGGGAGGCAGAGAATCACAGTCAGAGGAGGCCATTAGCTCAGAGTGCTACCTGCTTTGCTAGATTGCCTCACTTTTGGTGTAAAAAAAGGCAAAGATGAAGCCTCAAAGCACATCAAAAATCCCAGAGATGAATGGGAACAAGTGCAAAATACTAGCAACTGTACGGATTCAGAGAAGAGCAGTAAACATGATTAAAGGGCTGAGGAAATTGATTCCTGGGGAGGGAAAGA
>NW_010168385.1:24374-43025 GCF_000695765.1 Mesitornis unicolor
GTATAGCTGCCTAGCTATACCCAGAGGAGCATACTTAACCTGCTACAAGTATTTGATGGAAGAATAATTGTCCTGGGAGGAATAAAGGTCTTACAGCTATGAAGAATAGGTTGAAATTAAAAGGGTGGAGATTTAGCCTCTGATGGGCGCACTCGATAATGGAGATACTGACCTGTCTCCCTGAGGAAAGCCTGTTGTTTCACTCACGTGGAGCTGTCTGGGAGACTATCATTCTCTCACATGGCAGTGGACTCCAGAGGCTTTTCCAGCCCTATTTACTTGGTTTCTGTGGACTAACAGAGGTTTCCTGTCTCAGTAGCCTGTCACTAGGGGTCAGGTGGGGTTTTGTTTTCTAAATTCTGTTGACAGCTAAGGGATACCTGGCAAATCTGTATCACTGGAAAGTCTAACCAAGCATCCACCTCCAGAAACACAAGGCTACAGTAATAATATACAGTGCCTCCAGCCCTTCAGTCTAGAGGAAGATGCATTGTTATTCTTGTCAGAAAACTGAGGGACTGAAATCTAGCATTTCTTACCATTAAGGAATATTGCAGATGGCTGTTTGCTGTAAAGTGTCATGACAGCAGAGCTCAGAATAATGCTATCTGAAAGCAGGAAAAATTACAGCAGTTGTAAGAAGAGAGCATTGCGGTGTATAGAGGAGACTTCACTACACAGAACTGGTGAGCGTAGGTTTAGCCCACTCCAATACCCTGCAAACCACTATCTGCTGCTAAATGCAGTGAAACCTGCTGCTATAACCTGCTGCTAAATGCAGGGACTGGGCTTGGCACTAAGGGAACAGTGCACAGCATTCACTTACCTCAGGCAGTGGAAAAAGGCACATTCTTTGAACGTTCATTGACTTACTCAGTAAACATGCAGGGTGTTGGACAAAACTGCTTGTCTAAAACATGAAATTAAGTATCTGTACAGAAGAGGCAGAGAGCAGAGGTCAAAGGCATTGCTGAGACCAACTTTGTGCAAGGCTTTCTTCATAGATCTCCTGGCCTCAGAGTATCTTGCACTCCACACTTGCAGGATGGGTTCTGTATCTTTGCCTGTCTCCCCAAACTCAGAGTACTTTCCACATGTACTGACAAGGGCTGTCATTGTAACCTGCTGTCTCTTCTGAAGTGCTCACTGTCTCCTACTGGGAAAAGTTACTTTCCTGCCTGTTTCTAACCTTCGATCTTCTCTGCCTAGCACCAAGACAAAGGAACACAATGGTTTCCTACACCTACTTTCCTCTCCTTTTGAGCTTGTCCTCATACTCAGAGGAAATCCACTCTAAGGCCATATCTGTTATTCATTTGCTTTAACTAAAGTGTCCTGACCTGAAGTCATGCATGCTGCTTGTTGAGGCTGACTTCACTGTATGTGTGGGGCTCCATGTTCACTCCCATTAACCTTCAAGCATTTTAAGTGAATATTGCCATCATATAAGATTCTGCTTTGCTCTGCTTTACACTCCTTTGTCTAATATATACTGATTTTCATATCTGATAATACAAGAAATGTGGGGTTGGAGCAGGGACTGAACTATCAAACTCTTAGTCTTCATCTCTTATGGCATGATTAAAGTTTCCAGCAAAATTTTCAAAATATTGTCTGATAAAATAGGAGCCACACAGATAGATGCAGTGATTAAAAGAGGCAAAATATGACTGTGATGGCACACAAGGATGAGAAACCGCAAAGCATGAAGATTTGGATTTAGGTTTTCATTAAGCTTTCAATACCATGGCAGTATGAGTGAGAAGCAGGACTTACCACTTCTGCTAGACACTAACTGGGATTGGCTTTTCTTGGCAGAACACTGCTTCTTACCTGAAATAATTGTGGCTATAGCTATAAGACAGCTTTACAGGGCAGGGACGACCTGCCTCTTCAGGCAGCCAGTGGATATTTCTCTTCAGAGCTCCCTGTGGGAAGAACTACAACATATCTCACCTAGGCTGTTGATAGTTTTCACAGAATCACAGAACGTTAGGGGAAGGGACCTCAAATGATCATCTAGTCCAATCCCCCTGCCGGAGCAGGAACACCTAGATGACGTTACACAGGAAGGCGTCCAGGCGGGTTTTGAATGTCTCCAGTGAAGGAGACTCCACAACCTCTCTGGGCAGCCTGTTCCAGTGCTCTGTTTCCCTCACTGAGAAGGAGTTTTGCACAGGAGATGTTCGCAGACTGTGTAGAGACAGCCTAATGTTTCTCTATCCTTATTTTCTGTCCCTTGCACATCAGGCAAAAACTTTATTTAACTTACTTACAATAATATAAGGCCTCATAGCTCTCTCTACATGGGTTTGCTGACACATCCACAGTCACAAATATCAGGGCTGGATGCCATGTCCTCTTCCAGCTGCAGCCAAGAAGATATTATTGCTTGGTCAGATCTGCTGACTGAAATGCTTCTACAACCAGTCTCATCCACATTTCAGGCAGAAGAAGCTGGCTTAGCTTTATTAGCAGGTGATTGCTAACCTAGTTCAGATGGCTAAAACAAACTGTGAGGTCCTGACCAAAAAAAAAACCAAAACACCTCAGGAGGTAAATATGAAAATAAACTTATCCCAGGCCATGTCAGAAATCTGGAGTCAGTGTGCCTTTTGCCTGATACAGCAGCAGCCAGGAAAGGGTGTGTGATCTGTGCCTCAGCGTGACAAGGTCTGGAAATCAAGGCTCATAATTTAAGGAACATTGGGAACAGGGGCTGGTCTGCTGTAATAAGCTTCAGTAACTACTTGCTCTCTTCCTTCCCTCCTTTACAATTCTTCCTTCGAGTGCAGGAAAGCCAGCCCACCTGGTTTGCAGAGCCTATCACCGGGCCTTTAGACTGGGGCAACAAGCGTTTCCTTGTAGAATGCCAGCAGCACATGTTTCTGGGAGACTGAAAGGCAGGTGGTACTGCCTTATAAATCATCTAAACATGCCTGGTGTGATAAATGCTTGCTGTATTTTGCATAACATCTGGGAGAGTACGGGAGAGACCTTGGGGATTGGGAGGGAGCAGAAAGTGAACATTTTCTGAACGTTATGAAGTGACAAAGACAAAGATGGTGTCACCATATGGTCAAATAAACAGTCAGAGGTGTCCAGTCCGCCTCCTCTGAGGGGAAAGGCAATGACTGGAGCATGAATGCACAGGAATCAAAGAGTATTCAACCTGTTTGGTTTCGTCAGGATTTGACAGCATTGAGAATAGTGTGGTCACCATGTGGCGGGCTGAAAGGGCAGAGGGAGGGTGAAAGATGAGGAGGAATTGTGTGGCTTTCAGATGAACCAGTTGTTTAATTCCTCTGTGGTTAAAAGGAGAAAGATCAGAAACAGCAGAAACCTTTCCCCATGCCAGCATGGAAAAGGACTTCCAGGAACTGCTGCAAGAGTAACAGGGCTCAAGATAAAGAAGGTTTAAAGAATGAATCTGAAAAACAATTTGAAGCCTGAGCATGATTTTAATACCTTAGTTTGACCAAAGTATCTTGAACCATCTCCATCTATTCCTGAAAAAAAAGTATTAGGACATCTCTTATCACAGAGGACATCTCTTGTTTCACCTTCCTTGCTTCCAGTACTCCCCCTAACACTTAGCTCCCACCACAACTGAAAGAGAACCCACCTGAGCATATTTTAAAGGGGTATTGGAGAGCATTACTCAGCACAGCCCAAGGAAGCACTGACTTAATCTTCTTATCACACCTTGTGTGACAGGATCCTTTTTCTTGCCTTTGACACCAGTGCTCCAACCCATGTATGCAGTTGATTGAATTTCAGGCACATCTGGAACCACAAAGAAAAAAGGTGTGGAGAAATCTCAGGAAACCATCTAGCTCATCCCTTTCTATAAGGTAAGATGAACTAGAACTGAACCACACCTGGCAAATGGGCACCTAATCTGCTCTTGAAAAGCTTTCCAGTGATGGAATCTCCATGCTCTCCCCAGACAATCCATTTCTTGTCCTATCCACCATGGGTGAGAAGAACTGTTTATTGCCTTTTTCCTTGCAGCAGCCTTTTATATACTGGAAGACTGTTACCACCTTCCCCCTTCAGCCTTCTGTTGGCTAGTTAACCCAAATTAATTAAATCTTTTTTCATAGGTCGTATTTGCCTGAACACTGATTACTCTCATTACTGTCCCCTGGACTTTCTGTTCAGGCTCCTGCTTTCTTTAAGAGTGGTGTTGGGGAATAAACAAAATTCATTTAAAAAGGCATGCCCACATACTTCTGCAGATGAGTGTTTGGATTCACTGCATTTCTAATGATCCTAAGTCAGCACCATGTTTTCACTAGATTATTTTCTCTTGATATCTCTTCTGTTACTCTTTTATTGCTTCCTGAAGACGTTCATGGTAATTCTCGCCTTTTCACAACACAATAGCCTGTACTGCCCGCATAGGCCCTGCTTCTTGTAGCACAGCAGTGGACTTCCCCATGACTTTACAGTGCCACACTCTGGTCACTGGATGAAACAAGGGTTTGGTAGCCCAAGCTTGAATAATGGCAAAGCAGCCCTAGAAGACTGCAGTGTCTGAATGTGTCTCCCATTATTCAGAAATTTGTTTTATCACTAGGTAAGATTTAAGGATAAAAAAATATGTTCACTTGAAAATACAGATTTGCAATAATGAAAGTGAGTCATAAAAAGATAGAAAAATGTTATTAAGATCATATTTAATCTAAGAATTCTCCATTGTGGTGTCGGGTTAGATTTCCCTGGTCTCTATCCCTGTAGATGAGTCAGAATTGAAAGCAAATGCTTGCAAGATGGGCAGTTCCAGGAAAGTTGTTTTGCTATGCATTGTTTGTACCAAAATAGAGTACTATCATTGTTGTAAGATCTCTTTTTTTGACATCTGAAACATGCCGCAAAATTAATAGAGTTCAATGGTATTTTTTCTAAAGTAAAATGCCTTGTAATGCTTTAAAATCTTTATGCATTTGGAAATGTATTCATAGTCCAATCTGGGCCATTTATTTCCTGAAGTATCAACATTACTGAAAGCAAAGATGAACAAGAGTATGAGCCAATGTACCTTTGCTCTTGCTGTCTCTGTTTCTATTTCTGCAGCTACCATAAACAAGTGTGCTATGCAACATACCAGATTAGTTAACCCCTGCATGAAGGTGGCATCTGGAGCAGGCCAAGGAGGAGACAGGGCAAGTGAGCCACAGTGGGTAGATGAGGTGGTGGAAGAGTGAGCAGGCAGCAGTAACAGAATTGGGACATGGAGACAAGTATGGCCACTGATTGTAAGGGAAGGAAGGTTGAGATCTATCTTTGACAATATCATGAGAAACAGAGGAGCAGCACAAACCAGTATGCATGCAGTATAATTTACTTGCTGTAGACACTTAAAATGAAATGACACTTCATATTTGTTATCAATCTCTACCGCACATACAGGCAAGCTGCTCCTATAGCCTTCCTTCACATAGCCTCCTGATGGCTGTGTGCAGCATGTGTCTCCTCCCAACTGGACTCAGAAGCTTTCAGTGCTTTTGGGGAAGAGGAGCAAAAGCAGGATGTGATTTGCAAAAAGGTCTTCATCACTTGAGAGTGTTGCAGAAGTGCTGTCCAGGGTTTCCAACACAGAACATGAACATTTTCAGTTTCATTTTGAATCATCATTTTCTGAGTTACCTTGGGTTCTGTGTTGGCTCGTTTCCAACAGTGTCCAATTCAGTGTCAGCTGAGCTTCAGAAGTCAACTCAACTTCCAGCTTTGCTGAATCAAAGCTAGTTCCTGCTGCTGCACAGGAGTGGTATGGAACAGTTTCCACTGTCTGTGTCATGTAGAAGCATTGAGCTGGTCCCACTCCATACTACTTGCCAGGAAAAACAGCACTCAATGTTGCTCATGAGCATTTGGATAGAAGGGTAGGAGCCGGACAAAGGGACCCTGCAGTAGCAAAAGGCATGCATGGAAGGGGCAAGCAGGTCCTAATATGGGGTAATGCGGTGTGGTGCAGCATCTAGATGACCACCAAAGAGAGGGTAGTTAGGAACATCTCCACATGAATCTGAAGGCATATTCACTCAAGGTGTAGTTACTCTTTTCCCAGGAGGACTTGTTAGTATTAGCATCATGTAAAAGGCTATGGAATAAAGGCATAAAGGCATGCTGTGCCTAACTGCAAGGCACTTCCAGGCAGATAAACATCTAGCGCCTCAAATATATAAATACCCTTGTTATATAACAAGGTTTGAGTTATGCTTCTTACAGCCTTGGTGAAAATCGATCATAGCTCAGTCTCTCAGTGAATATCATTGCAAAACTGAAATGACTCTCTCAAATGGCTGCCAAACTTATGCATAAGCCCTAGCATTCACCCTTTTTGTCCTCAGTTACTGCAGTCAGCAAGGAAGGCTAATTTTAAGCCTTAACTTCTGCTCCAAAGAGCCCAGGAGCACTGCTGGAATCCCACAGTCCTTTGCCAAGCACAGGCCCTTTACCAGGCTCCCTCTGCAGCAGGTGCCATGAACACTTCTCCACACAGTTGTTCAGAAAAGATTTTTTTTTTCCACAAGACTATTCATTGACATATAGCTCCCAAAGCTAATTTTAAAGTGTTTTCTAACACCATAAACTATACACGTTATATAGATTAGAGCTGAACAAATATTTTACTATAAATCATTTATTCAATAAGTTTCATAATTTTTTTTTCTATTTGTGAACTGTCTGCAAAATGAAAGCCAAATTTTCAAATTCACTCATTAGTCAAAAGTCCCATGAATTTCTCTTGCAGATAGTTTTTGCCCTGCAGGCCATTCATGGACAGTTTGTTATGAATAGCTTCAATTCAATGCTTGGTTGGTTTAGCTGCAGCAGTCATGTGGACGTGCCTCTGTTCTGAATGAACATTCACTTTCAAATATGAACCAATATTCACGGTGAGTTTCTCCTTCTGTTCACTTAGCCCTGGTAGGAACTAGCCTATGCAATCTAACTGGGTGGGCCAAGCTGCCCACATCAGCACAACAGGCTGGAAAAGGAACAAAGCAATGCTCAGTTGAAATTGTTCTGTATAAAGGCAGGATGGGAATACACCATTGGGCTGTTGTGAAATGTCAGAGTTAATATACTCACTCTTCCCTGAAGGGTGACCACCAGACATAGTTAGGAAAATGGTTGCATCTACAGTGCAGCATCTCCTTGTGTAGCTCAAAGATACCTGTTCCACTGTTACCCAAGAAAGACAGATGCTTTTTCCTTATTCAGTTCTCATAGTGAAGTAACATGGGTGAGTTTTGAGTCATAGCCATACCTACCTCCCTCTTTCCAACCTGCTTTCCAGTGGGTTAATCCATTCAGCATGTTTCTAGGGTGTTTGTAAGCATCCTTTGCCTCTCTAGAGAAGTAAGTAGATGAAGTAGAACATAATGTGTTATAAAGAGTAGTTTGAAGATTGAGTTACCATTCAACAAGCCTGCAGGCTTCTCTTGTCCTGTCATCTGTCTCCAGCAGATGTTCTTCACATCAGATCACTGTGTCGCAGTCCCTGCTGCTGCCAGTACTGCCAAATCCAGCTGCTACTCACACAGGGACTCTGAATAGCCACCAAGCTCCGCCTGCTGGTCCTGCTTCTCCATCAGCAGCATGTCAGGGCAGCAACACCCTGAAGATCTCAGGTGGGTAACAACAGGGGCTATGTGTGTCTTTCAGCATCACTGGTGTGCCCTTAGGAAGAGATTTCACAGGCTGATGCAACATGGCTAATTGTAAGGCTTCTTTTCTTATTTCTGCAGTTTGAATGATGGAGAAGCAAACCCAAAGGTATTCTCAGTTGAGATTTCAGATAAATACATTGGCAGCTAGGCGATAATAATAAATGCCCCCAGCTGGAGAAAATGTTGACTTTATGTTGATGAACTCAAAGCCAGAAGAAACCAAACAAGGTGATGGGGAGAGGGAGGACAAACAAAAAAATCCCCAAACCCAGTAATCAACTGTAAAACCTCAAAGATTTTAATTTTGTGATCAAAAAATATTTCTATTCCTTCCTATGAAAAGCAGACATTTGCTGTGAAAACTTTTTACCTTACCATCTTTCTTCTTTTTGCCAGACAGTTTTGAAGGAGGCCTAGTACAGGCTGAATAACAGTTATACATGTTTCTAAGCTGCCATTTGAAAGGTATTTTTATTCTTTGTACAAGAAAAGCCCCATCACAAAGCCTTCCGAATGCATATAAGATAACAAGACCTTGCTAGACTTGTATTACCCTGGGCTTTGACCATGAAATATGTTGAGCCTCAGTCTTTTCAAGACACTACTGCCATTACCTTCTGCAACACCTTTTGCTTGAAACACCTCTAAGCCCTTTCTTCACCAGTTCTCTTTCCCCATTGCAGTCCATTTGAAGTGTTTTGCCCTTACCTTGTTGACTCATCTTCCATCCACTTCTCTGCACCTGTTTCTTCACTCAGCTTTCTAGTAGTACCTTTGCTGAAGCCTCTTGAGCAGTCACTCTCTCACCTCTTTCAAAGGGGTCCTGTGTGCAAAGATGCATCCCTGTTCCCTTCTGTGAAGCCGTTTTTGCCATTCTCCAAATCTCTTCCCTCCATGAGGTTTGGCTTTCCAAGGTCTTCTTTCAAATGTCTATGAGCAAATCCAGCATTTCTCTGCTCCTCCAAACACACATATGTTACTGAACAGCAAACTACAAAGGCACACATGAAATGTGCCCACTCATTCATCTTACTGTCAGTCTTCTTGCATCCTTCAGGAGAGCAAACTCGAAACTCTTTGGAACAACTGCCATGGCCTTTTTCTACCTTTAAAAGTTCCTACCACTTTTATCCTGATAAGAAACAAACAAACAACAGAGGAAAAAAAAAAGCAGTACTTCACCTAGGATGGAGATGAAACCCTCTTTTGGTTTGCAGTAGCAGCTTTTAAACAGTGATCAGCAAAGCTGCATCACAGCAGGGAAGAATGAGAGGGAGAATCCTGTAGCTGGTTAAAACTACTTTCATAGGAATTTACGGAGGTAAAATAATTTACATTGCTAACTGTAATATTTAATCAAACTTCATGGATTTTACTTGCTGGGACACCTTGAGGGTGGGTCATAGATGTGAGTCTTGTCAAAAACAAACAATCCAAACTAATCTGCAAATAAAACACATGTAATTTTTTAATAACTTGGAAGAAATTGTGTACTCACTCAAAATTCCACTACTTCTTTCTGTGTTTTGCCTGCTGCCAACTCAGCCTTGGAATGGCTCAGCACCAGCCTCTCACCCAGGCAGGCCCTCCTCCCTCCAAAAATGGGAGGGTAATGGATCCCAGCTAGAAGCTTATCTGCCATTCAGCCTCCTATAACCGTTCCCAGGAAACTTAGAAGATTTTTCCTCTCCAACATTGGCCTAGGAAGACACGAAGATTGCACCCAAGGTTATAGGAAAGAAGGGTGCCGGATCCTTCCTATGCAGCAAAGGAATGTTTACAAAGCTATCATACTAGAAGGAGAGGAAAAAAAGGTGGGTTGCTGGCAGCTTTCTTACTTGATTTTGGTTTTCCCCTCCCACCCTTCCTCTGGAGCTATGTAGAACGATAAGAGTACAGAGACATTTAGCTTAAATTAGGTTTACAAATAGCCCAGTGAATAGGGAAATGAGATGCATATGCTGCATGTTAAAGTGTCACCGCCACGCAGCCTGATGCGACTGCGATTTGGAAAGAAGCCGGCTCCTGAAGATCAGGTGCAAAAAAAAAGCCTGTCAGTCAGGTGCAGGCTGGAAGGTTTCTTGGAGCGGCGTTTCCGAAGCGCTGGATGCTGCTGCCCCCCGACGGTGCCTCCCCGCAAGCCGCCCGCGCGTAGCTCCGCTCCGGTGGCTCACACCGCGCCGGCACCGCCACGCTGCGGGGCTGCGTGGGCTGCGGCGGGGCTCCCCCACACCGGCGCTGGGGTCTGAGCACCACAGCAGCCAGGCCGGGGAACCGGGGGCGTACAGAGGTGACCCTGAAAGAAATCGTCGTTTTCAAAGGTTTTAAGTGCAGTCATGGTCTGGAGGAAAAAAAGTCTATTAAAAATGACGACTTGGTGCTCTCTATTTATTCCCTGTCACTGAGATTTATTTTCTGTCCAAAGTTTTTATTTTTTTTTTTCCTTCCAAACTGCAGGCTCCATCTGACAACTGAACATCAAGCTCTGGTTTTGATACCTTGCAATGAGGGTCCGTGTTGATAGTTGAACCTGCTGCCTTGGCAGCCACAGAGACCAAAGCCCTCTGTCCACACCGCATCCATGTAGTATAGTCTGTCCACATAGTATCATGTCTAGCTTCTCCCAAACACTAGTTCCTGCCAGCTCACCTCATACTCTTGGTCCAGGAACAATACTCCATACCAGCTCACAAGTCCAACTAGTCTCCACAGCCCAGCTGACCTCCTTGCTAAACCTGCAGAGAGAGGAAGCTAGGAACAGGGGTTGGTTGTTTCTATTTCTCCTTTTAATTACTATCCTTAATGAATGACAGATGACATGAAAGCTGTTTATGTCTCTATTTACATCTCTCTAGAGAAAGTGTGGGGAAATGTGGATGTAGATTCTCTCATCATTCAGGACATCAGGGATTGTTCTCAGCATTCATACAGAAGCTCCACAGCTTGGGAGATGTCAGATACCAAGAGTTAAGTAGCTGCCTGTTACACAGGGCAACATTTTCACTGTGAGATATGCTGTCATCACTGATTCACAGAGGAGCTCCCAAAACTAACCTGTTCTCTTAAGAGATAGTAGAACAAAGTCATTGGGTGCTGGTGAAATCATTTAACTCACCATCTTTATGTTCTGTCAGCCAGCCTCTTGAGTTCCCTCAGAGGCTCACACTGAGGCTAACTGGGCCTTACTTCAAAACTGGGAAAACTGAGAGAGATGGAGGTAAGTAGAAGGAGGCAGAAGATGGATGAACAGAGGAAGGAAGGGTGAGGGAAAGCCCACAGACATGAAAGGCAGGGTCAGAAAAAGGACACTGGTTTCAGCCTCATGGACTGAGGTGACGGGACTGAAGAGTGTAGGGGACAGAGAAAAGAAAGTGAGGGGGAGTGGAAGAGAAGGAATGGCAGAGTCCACAGAGAAGAAACAAACCTGTCAGCAGTAGGAGAGACAAAGCAAAGGTGTGGGGACACAGAAAAGAACAGTCCTCTCTGAGGGAAACACCAAGGGAAGGAATAACTCAGCGATGATATATGGATAGAATAGGGGAAGTGATGGAGAAAACCAGAGAGACCCAGGTCTGAGGGAGTAGCACACTGTGCTTTTGAGACTTGGCTTGAAAAGACAACTGCCTTGGGGATGAGACAGATGAGGAGGGACAGCACAGAGAAAGATGCAGCTGCCTCTCTCTATGCTGTGACTGTCACTGTGTAAAGGAACTGTATCCACTGTGAAGGCTCTCAACAACTACTCAACAAACAGCTGTTTTCACCAGCTCACCTCTGCACACTCCCTGATCGCAAGTAACCAACATGCTGGGAAGCTGGTAATGCTGCAGCCCACTTGTCAGGAGCAGCACTGGCAAGAGAGCTGATGCTTCTGCATGGTATCCTGAAAAAAAGGCTGATCCACCATACAGTGCTGCATTGTCAAGGTCCTGACACCAGTTTACAGAGAAGTAAAGTGGAAATGGCCTTTGTACCCCTCCACAGAGCAGCAATGTTCCTTCAGTCAGCGGGGCAAGTCTTAAAATCCCGCCTGCTGCTCCCTAAACCCAGTGGATAGTCCGTATTTCAAGGCCACGCAACATGGCAAGTTCTCCATTTCCTACAAGAAAGTGCAGTAGAAAGAAGCACTAGAAACATGAAACCCATAGCTCCCTCTTTTTATCTAATTTACAAAAATGGTTTGTCTTTCCACTCAGGTGCAAGGAGGGCTCTGAGGTTAGCTGGGAGCCTGCAACTCCTAGCCATAGCTGGGAGTGATAAGACTTCCTTGCCAGTTGTACACTAACCACAGCTCTGCTTGTGGAGGTAATGCACAGCTCTCCTGTGCTTAGAGAACACCCCTCAGAGTTGAGTTTGCTGATGTTAGATAAAACGAGCCCCTGATGGCTTTCCTGTCCACTGAAGGAAGCCATCAGGTTTGCCAAAGGTGACTGGAACTGAATTAAATCCCTTCTTGCATCTCTTATGAGGTAGTCTGAGTGTGGCTGTTCATCTGCTTCAAAGAGCTGCAACCCTGACAGAGAGGAGTGAAGGAACAAGGCAGTCTTGAAAACACAGGTCAGCACTAAGGAAAATCCCAGTCCCTGGTTACAAGTAAATTAATAAGTACAGAGATCTGTATATTCCTAGAATACCCTCTCTGCAGCATCTGACAAAGTTAACACCCAGGGCTGGCAAGGTGTGTATGAAGAAATACGTATATTATCCTTAAAATAGAAAACTCTTATAAGGTAGTCAGTCAGAACCAATATTGGAAGCATTCACTTTTATCCCTATGCCTAATAAGACTGTGGACAATCTAAGCAGAGATCTTTAAGAGCAGGTTAACCATCTTTCAGCAAGGGATTAAATAGAGTTGAAACTCTCAGGTCAGACCCTGTGGAAGGATGCATGTGCACAAGTGTGTGTGCGTGTGTGTAGATTAGATTATTTTTTTAAGTCATTCTCAAGTCTGTTCTTTACAATCATGTCAATTTTTCATGTGGGGAACAAAAGTTCTTGGAAAACTAAAGCTAACATTTTCACTATCAGGCTTTTATGTTCAGTTTAACTAAGGGGTTCAGCTGCAGCCCTCCAGGATGGATGTCTGCATCCCTACTTACCTCAGGTCATGCAGTAAGCACAAGTTGAGAGTGAAACCCAGGTATGACTAGTACAGCAACAGCACGTCTGCTGTATCACAAGCACCCAATGTATTTGTCTTCATTTAATGTGCTTTTTTTCTATCCCTCTTGAGTAATTTCCTTCCCTTAAAGGATATAAATCACATACTTACAAAATAAAGAATTATTTAAAGAACATTTATATTTAAGCTCAAAAAGGAGTTTGAATTTAACTCCCTAGTGTCTGAGATGTGACTGGCTGGTGAATATAACCTAGCTAAAGACTCCACTATATGAAGATGTTTTATGGCTTCAATATCAGCTGGTCTGTAAACCAATGTTCTGTACACTGAGGTGCTACTGTGGGTGAATACTCCTGCTGCAAGTTAACTTAATACTGCCTTCATTCATTTCATCTAAATCGAACTACACTGCTCTCAGCTCCAAATTCACACATGCCCATATTAGGCTTTGCCCCAAGTTAACTTCATCAGTTTAACAACTCCACTTCATTGCATGTCAGTTTCAGATGGAAACAGGGTAACAGAGGTTTCTCTTTATTTCTCTAAGCCACACTACAATTTCATTTTGTCCCTGATCCTATTGCTTCTAAAGATGGGGGAAGTGCAGGAGGGAAGCCATTCCCAGTGACTTCAGTAGCCTTGACAGTAGCAAGTGTTAAAGGATGATGGAAAGTTAGAACGAAAAAAGATACTCTTCCTTTTTCTTAAGTATAGCTTAGAGGGAGAAACACTACCATAAGGTTTAAATGAATAATGAAAAGGATCTAAAAGAAATTAATGTGTTGGGAAGAATCATAGTGACTATGTCTTAAACAATGTAGCACCTAGTGTTTGCTCCCTCCCACTACTACCTTGTGTAGCAGTTGCATTTGCGTGAGGTCTGTGCCCTTCTCTCTGTGCTCCTTTCTAATAAGCTACAGATTTGCAATAGCTCTGAATAGCACAAGTCTAATACTGAGACTTAAGACTCTGAGAACTGAAATATGATGTGAGGATGCATGGCCATTACATCTACAAGACAGACGGTCACTGATAACTTCCAAGATCCTTTGTAAAAGAAAACAAAACAAAAATCTACAGCCCAAGGATCCTTTGTGGCCAACAAAAACAATTTAAACCTGAGAGAGACTGATTTGATCAATTCTAATGCAGACCCTGAACTCTACACTCGGAAATATGACACAGCTGTCAAGCACTGCATCTCCCTCCTAGGCCGTGGACAAGGAACTTTGTGCCAGTTGAAAGAAAGGTTAGACCTACTGTGTATCTGGTGTGTGCTGGGGAGAGAGAGAGAGGCACAATGTTTATATTAAAGCCCAGTTGAAAGGCTATGAGAAAAGCCCCATGGGCTCTATGCTCTTGACTTGACTGACAAGAATAGAAATGAGGGTATGACACAGAAATCCTGATTACAAGCTGCATTTCAAAAGCAAACAGTATTTGTTGAGTAGTTGGTCTTAGAACTATGGTCTGGACCATTTCATAGAGAAGCTTTTCATAAACACAGATCTGGAACCAAGGTCTGATTTCTAATATCCTGGGAGTCCACTACCTGAGGCTAGAGATGGCTCTGTGTAAAGTGAAAAGCTTTGGACTCTCGGTCACATCCAAAATCTATTAGGGTCATGTTTTCTATTTCTCATTCACACGTAGCTGAAAAGTAGATAAAATCTGGGAGGTTTGCAGATAATCACCTTGCCTTTTGAACCACAGCCTGCCCAGACTTGTCTGAGCAACTACTTTGCTTTTATACCTGAACCCAAACTCCAAATGTCCTTGATATTGCAACTAATCTAGGCCATTACTGAGCATGGACATGGGTGCTGGTTTCACAAAATCACTGAAGCCTTGGATCTCCAGAGCTGGTTGGCACGGACAGAAGACTTAATTAGCAGTGACTCTTCTGCTGGACACTGCTAAGATCTGAAGCATTGGTCCGGTGTGAAGGAGCTAGAAAATTCACCCAGGCAGCTCCTCTCAACCTCAACAGCAGGGTAGAAGGACAAATTTAAGTCAGTTGTGAGCCCATAAGAAGAAGACAGTTGCACTGCTGGATATGGTTAAATAAGGAAACAGCAGCTTTTTACACTAACTATTTGTGGCCCATCTGTTCCCCAGCCATGCACATGCACCAGCCCATTCCCCATGCCTTTGAATCACAGACCACCATAACGAGTGGAGGAGCTGGGAAGATAAAGGCAGGTCATGGTGAAAACCATTTGCTTCTGGGATACGGACAAAGCACTCAGGCCTCTCTAGCACTGCACAGCAGACACCACAGTCCTCAGAGCAGATCTTAAGTAACAACTGTAGGAGAAAAAAAGGAAGAGGTGATCATATTCAAGGCACAGAGCACTTAATTCTTTGCAGGACCACAAGGAAAAACCAATCTACGAGTTAGCAAGGAGGTGAAGCCTAGTGCAGGCAAGCTGAACAGAACTGGAGCCGATGTAGTTCTTCATCCCTCCAGAGGATGTCATCGTAGAGCCACCAGAAAAGGCAAGCTTTGTGACCCAAATCTGGAGAGAGAGTCTCTTCGGACAGTAGCACCAAACCTCCCTATTTACTTTCCCAGAAGGAACCAATCTTTCCTAGGCCAGCGTGCAACTTGTGGAAGAGCAGGAATTGTGGCAAAACCCATCATGATTTGAGTGATGTGCAACAGATTAGCCTGGAACACAAATGGGATGCATGCTTTAGGTGACTGGGTTAAGCAAAGGCATGGGAGTTTTATAGTCATGCCCACTTTCAACCTTCTTTTGGTGTCCCTGAGCATGGACAGGTGTGTGGAGGATGCATTCACACACAAGAAATACGAGCAAAGAAAACTGTGATCATGGAGATTGTGTTTACAGGCAGCAGAAGCAGAATGTGAACTGCAGTGACTAAGTGCACTCAGGAAAGAGCTGGTGGATGGGTCTGTGTGCTTATTCACCCATTTCTGTGGTTTGTGTCACAGAAAGGCAGTCTTTGGTTTTGTGCATATTTGTCCCAGCAGCAAACCACAGCCAAAAGGAAGAAGCACCAATGATGGTCATAGAATCATAGAAGATTTTGGGTTGGAAGGGACCTTAAAGATCATCCAGTCCAACCCCCTGCCATGGTCAGGGACACCTCCCACCAGACCAGGTTGCCCAAAGCCCTGTCCAACCAGGCCTTGAACACTTCCAGGGAGAAGGCATTCACAACTTCCCTCAGCAACCTGTTCCACTGTCTCACCACCCTCACATTAAAGAATTTCTTCCTTATATCTATTCTAAATCTACCCTCTTCCAGTTAAAAACCATTACCTCTTGTCCCGTCACCACATGCCCTTATAAAAATTCCCTTCCCAGCTTTCTTGTAGGCCCCCTTCAGGAACTGGAAGGCTGCAATAAGGTCTCCCTGGAGCCTTCTCTTCTCCAGGCTGAACAATGCCAACTCTCTCAGCCTGTCTTCACCTGTAAAGGCGCTTCAGCTCTCTGATCATCTTCATAGCTATCCTCTAGACTCGCTCCAACAGGTCAATGTCTTTCTTATGTTTGGGGCCCCAGAGCTAGATGCAGTACACCAGATGGGGTCTCAAGAGACCAGAGGGGGAGAATCTCCTCCCTCGACCTGCTGTCCATGCTTCTTTTGATGCAGCTCAGGATATGGTTGGCTTTCTGGGCTGCAAAAGCACATTACTGGTTCATGTTGAGCTTCTCATCAACCACCACCCTCAAGTCCTTTTCCTCGGGTTTCTTCTCAATTCATTCTCTACCCAGTCTGTATTTGTGCTTAGGATTGCCCCTATCCAGGTGCAGGACCTTGCAATTCGCCTTGTTGAACTTCATGAGGTTGGCATGGACTCACTTCTCAACCCTTTCAATGTCCCTCTGGGCTTTCCTGCCCTCCAGGATGCCAACCACATCACACAGCTTGGTGTTAATGGCAAACTTGCTGAGGATGCACCCAATCCCACTGTCCATGTTGCCAACAAAGATATTAAAAAGCGCCGGTCTGGCCTGAGGAATGCCACTCATCACTGGTCTCTACTTGGACATTGAACCATTGACTGCTACTCTTTGAGTGCAACCATCCAGCCAATTCCTCATCCACTGAGAGGTCCTCCACGTCTCTCCAGTTTAGACACAAGGATGTCATGCAGAACAATGTCAAATGCTTTGCACAAGTCCAGGTAAATGACAACAGTTGTTCTTCCATTAACCACCAATGCTGTAATCCCATTGTAGAAGGCCACCAAATTTGTCAGGCATGATTTGGCCTTTAGTGAAGCCATGTTTGCTGTCACCAGTCACCTCCTTATTTACCATGTGCCTTAGCACAGTTTCCAGGAGGATCCACTCCATGATCTTGCAAGGCACAGAGGTGAGACTGATCAGCCTGTAGTTACCAGGTGTTCCTTTTTTCCCTTTTTAAAAATGGGAGCTATGTTTCTCCTCTTCCAGTCAGTGGGAACTTCACTGGACTGCCACAACTTCTCAATATGATCGATAGTGGCTTAGCAGCTTCATCTGCCAGTTACCTCAGGACCTGCAGATGCTTCTCACCAGGTTCCATGGACTTGTGCATCCTCAGGTTCCTTAGATGGTTTCGGACCTAATCTTATTCTGCAGTGGGTCGTTCTTCATTCTCCCAGTGCCTGGCACGCTTCTGTAATAGTTTCAAGCTCTAATGATGCATCTTAGTTTTGAGAATCTAATGCCACACTGGCTTCTCAGTTGAGCTAATTCTAGCCTCTGCTGCCTTTGGTCCTTCATGTGGGACAGAGAATTACATGTCTTCTCCACAAGCCTCAGTCTAACAAGATGGGAAAGGATCAAAAGTGGAAATACTGTATCGGTAATGCAGAGCACTAAAAAGAGTCTCTAGGCTACTGTGCAATCTCAGAAACTGCCACAGCTTAAAGTACTTCTGCAAGCCAAATCACACACTTTTTCCCCATCTCACATGTCCACATGGACAATGACCTGGTGATTGCTATACTCAGCTTGCCAAAGAGGTCTTGAGATCCTTCAAGAAAAATAACTACCTGAGAGAAATTCTGTGGTCATTGAAGGTATCCAGGAAGCTGGAAGGCAGGCTGTATAGCTCAGCCTCTGTACCAAACACAGTGGATTTAAATACAAGCAAGCTAAACAACAGAACCTCTGGGCTTTACTGTATTGGACTCCTTAGCCAATGTTTTAATGCGTGCACACACCACACTGGTTTTCCCATTAGAGCATATCAATTGGAAGCAAGTCATCATCCCTTCCCAAATATGATTTAATAAATCCAAATCCAGGAGATGACCCAGACTACATCCAGTGCTAAAGAATCACTTGCCAGCAAGTCATGCAAGCTGCGCCTTAATCTCCTCTTTGCTGCTATTTGTTTTAGGGGTTTGGTTTTGCTTGTTTTCGTTTGGTTGGGTTTTTTTACAGAGATAGATTAAATTTCCTGCCAACCCACTTTCTCATTCAAACATGTTACAGAGGAAGTGGGGGGAAGAAGGAAATCAGGAACAAACAACTAGCAGTAAATAGCATTAGAAGGCTTAGTAAGAGCCTGATCTTTAGCCATGCTCACTGTCCCATTTCTACACATCAGCAGCACTCTCTAAAGCAAGGGATCCTCGAACACAGGGAAAGAATAAGTGTAGGTGACCTAATGAAACCTTTCTCTGTGCTGTCCAGCAGCTGGCAACAAGAGCTCTGGGCTAGTGCCAGCTTCAGGAAATGTCTTGCATGTGCCCTCCCACCCTTGCTTAGGAGATCACAGAGCTGGTAATTTTCAGTAACATCCTCCTCGCACTTGCAACGTGCAGAGGCAGACGTGGAAAAAAGCTTTATTCAAGACCCTCTTAACAGAATCTGCTGA